>NC_057813.1:104972918-105035893 GCF_018294505.1 Triticum aestivum
TAGGGTATTTATAGGACACGGTTTCATTGAGGAGGGGTAGCTCGAGGTAGGGTTTAGGAGGGGCACGGACGTCGAGGGCGTTGGGCGCGGGCAAGATCCTGGCGTGGCGGTTTCGGAAGGAAGGGGATGAGGTGGGGTCCGTGCGGCAGTGAGAGAGAGGGGGGAAGGCACGGTCGTGCGATCGAGGGCGAGGGGGTTCAGGTGTGGGCGCTAGCCGGGCTGGCGACCTGGCTCGCTAGTGGGCTGCGGCTCGGCGCTGGCTGGGCCTGTTGGCCTAGCTGGCGCCTGGGGTTTTTTCCTTTTTTTGAATTAGACAGAAGAAGAAAATAAAATATAGAAGAATATATATATTATTTATATGGGATATATATATATATATATATCAAAATTCTCAGGGGAATTAATCCTACAACGTGAACATTTTTTCCAGGGGCAAAACACAAACAAAAAACATTTTCTGAAAATCCCAAATAAAATTCAAATTTGAATTCAAACTTTTTGGCAATATTTTTCTACTAACATTTTTGGAGTGTCATGTTTACTCCTCTCATACTTTGCTCAAGTGTTTGCCAGGCATTCTTTTGAAATAAATTTCAATTGCCAATAAGTTCAAATTCAAAAACACAACTGCCTCTGGAAAAAAATTCAAATGCCACTCAATTTCATACAATATGCATAGATGCTTAGCTATAATTGTAAAACATTCCAAATGGGAAATTTGGGATGTTACAAACCTACCCACCTTAAGATGAATCTCGCCCTCGAGATTCGAGTTGCCTAGCAAATAGGTGCGGGTGGTCTCGATGGAGATCTTCTCGTTCCCAGGTGGCTTCCTCCTCGGAATGATGACTCCACAGAACCTTGCAAAACTTGATGATCTTGCTACGGGTGACTTTGTTCGCAGTCTCGAGAATTCTGATGGGTTTCTCCTCATAAGCCAGATCACTGTCGATTTGTATGGCCTCTAGGGGCACTGTGTCTCTCAATGGAATATCGGCCATCTCAGCATGGCATTTCTTCAGCTGAGAAACATGGAAGACAACGTGAACTCCGGACAATCCTTCCAGCAACTCCAGCTTGTAAGCAAATTCTCCACGACATTCAAGGATTTTGTAGGGGTCAATGAACCTGGGTGCCAACTTTCCTTTAACACCAAACCTCTTGATTCCACAAAGTGGGGACACACGAAGATATGCTCGATCTCCCGCTTCGTATGTTACTTCCTTGCGTTTACTGTCGGCATAACTCTTCTGCCTTGACTGAGCTACCTTGAGTCTATATCGAATCAACTTGACCATCCCTTCGGAGTCTCTGATAAGATCGGGACCGAAAAGTTTTTGGTCTCCAACACCATCCCACAACAATGGTGTTCTACACCTCCTTCTGTATAGAGCTTCGAAAGGGGTCATCTTCAGACTGGTCTGATAGCTGTTATTGTATGAGAACTCTGTGTATGGAAAATTATCATCCCATCTAGACCCATAGTCTAGCGCACAAGCTCTCAACATGTCCTCCAGAATCTGGTTGACTCTCTCAGTATGTCCATCTGTCTATGGATGAAAAGTTGTACTGAACACCAGCCTCGTACCCAAAGTTTCATGCAACTGATTCCAAAACTTTGAGGTAAATTGTGTTCCTCTATATGACACGATACTCCTCGGAACTCCATGCAGACATATGATCCTGGTCATGTATATCTTGGCTAACTTAGCGCTGGTATAGGTAGTCTTCATGGGAATGAAATGAGCTACCTTGGTCAAGCGATCAACCACTACCCAAATGGAATCATAACCTGAACGGGTCTTGGGTAATCCTGTGATAAAATCCATTCCAAGTTTCTCCCATTTCCACTCGGGAATCGGCAGAGGTTGAAGTAACCCTGCTGGCTTCTGATGTTCTGCATTTACTCGCTGGCAAACATTGCATACTGCTACGTACTCGGTAATATCCTTCTTCATACCTGTCCACCAGAAAATTTCCTTCAAATCCAGATACATCTTGGTGTTACCTGGGTGAATCGACTACAGTGAATCATGAGCCTCCTCAAGAATTAGTTTCCGGAGTTTGGGGTCATTGGGTACATAAATACGATCCTCGAACCATATAGCTCTATATTCATCCTTACGAAACCCTTTAGCTTTTCCCTCATTCATCCTTTTCTTTATCTCATCAATTTCCTTGTCTAACTTCTGGGCTTCACGAATTCTTTCAGCCAAATTGGACTGAACTTCCATTGTGGCAACATATCCTCTCGAAACTATCTCTAGTCGAAGGTCTCTGAGGTCATCGACTAACTCCTGGGGTAATCCTCCCGCTATAAGAGTATTCACATAACTCTTATGGCTCAAGGCATCTGTTACAACATTAGCCTTTCCTGGGTGGTAATGCAATCTCATGTCATGGTCCTTGATTAACTCTAGCCATCTCCTCTGCCTGAGATTCAACTCCTTGTGCGTGAAAATATACTTCAAGCTCTCATGATCAGTGTAAACATCACAATTGTTTTCGATAAGGAAATGTCTCCAGTTCTTGAGTGCATGCACTACGGCTGCTAACTCCAAATCATGTGTGGCATAATTCATCTCGTGATGTCGTAGCTGTCTGGAGGTATAAGCTACAACTTTTCCTTCCTGCATGAGCACTCCTCCGAGTCCCTGACGAGAAGCGTCACAATATACCTGGTAACCCTTGTGTATGTCCGGCAAAATTAGCACTGGGGCTGTAACCAAACGTTTCTTCAATTCCTGGAAACTGGCTTCACAATCCTCGGTCCAAATGTACTTGGTGTCCTTCTTCAAAAGCTCAGTCATGGGCTTGGCAATCTTGGAGAAATTCTCAAAAAACCTCCGATAATATCCTGCGAGTCTGAGAAAAATGCGGATCTCCTTGACTGTGACTGCCAATCGGTGACTGATACAACCTTGGTGGGGTCGACTGCTATTAATTCTCCTGAAATAACATGCCCGAGGAATCCAACTTCCTTCAGCCAAAATTCACATTTGCCGAACTTAGCATACAACTGACGTTCTCGGAGTTTCTCCAGAACTAGACGCAAATGTTCCTTATGCTCTTCCTCTCTCTTGGAGAAAATCAATATATCATCGATCAATACCACGACAAACTTGTCCAGATATTCCATAAATACCTTGTTCATCAAATTCATGAAGTATGCAGGGGCATTAGTCAATCCGAAAGACATGACAGTATACTCATATAAACCATACCTGGTGGTGAAAGCTGTTTTGGGTATATCCTTTTCACAGATCTTCAATTGATGATACCCTGATCGAAGACCAATCTTGGAGAATACCTTGACTCCAACTAGATGATCAAATAAATCATTAATCATCGGCAGAGGGTACTTGTTCTTGATGGTCACTTCGTTCAATGAACGATAATCCACAACCATTCTCAAGGTTCCATCCTTCTTCTCTACCAAAAGAACTGGGGCTCCCCATGGTGACGAGCTCGGCCGAATATATCCCTTCTCCAATAGCTCATTAGTTTGCTTCTTGATCTCTTCCAAATCGTTCGGGGGCATCCGATAAGGTCTCTTGGATATTGGGGTTGTGTCGGGCAATAACTCAATCAGAAATTCAATGTCTCTGTCCGGTGGCATTCCTGGTAATTCCTCCGGAAACACATCGGGAAAATCTCGCACTACCGGCACTTCCTCCTGAACAATTCCCGTGAGGGAATTCACCTTCTTCGCCAGGGTGCGTCTGGATACATACTACTGATCCTCTTCTGCTCCGGGGTGGTGAGAAAAATCATCTTGCGGGCACAGTCGATGTTTCCTTCAAACTTTGTCAACCAATCCATGCCTAGGATTACGTCCAGACTCTGGGATTCCAATACTATGAGGTCTGAATGAATATGGTTTCCGATGCTGAGGGTTGCACGACAGCCTAAGCATGCCATCATTTCTCCTCCTAGGGAACTGACCTGAAAGGGCTTCTAAGGGTTCTAGTGGGCAACCCGTACTTTTCCAGAACTACCCTTGATATAAATGAATGTGTTGCACCAGAATCAAAGATTACCAATACTGGACGTGAATTTAATAAAAACTTACCAACCATAGTTTCTGGCTGATCATAGACGTCCTCCACGTCAATGTGATTCACCTGCGCACGAGGAAAAGGGTTGGGCGTCTTTGCTGAGATTACATTGCCATTGCCGTTTCCATTCCTCTGCTTGGCCTCTGGGCAGTCGGTGGCATAGTGCCCTGTCTTCTGGCACTTGAAATAGGTGATGTGACTCAGATCCTTTTGAGCCCAGGCAGGACGATGCTGGTTGTCATTGCCTCCATTGCCTGACTTGGAGTTGTTGTCGTGGTTGCGGTTGTTACCATTCCCTCCAAGGTTATGCCCTCCATGAGTGTGATGGGTATGCCCTCTCGAGTATGGGGCATAACGGGGCTTCTGCTGAGCTCCGGAGTTGTACTTCCCCTAGCCATACTTTCGCTTGCGGCTATCAATTTGTTGTTGCTTGCCTTCAAGTATGGTGGCCTTGTCTACCAGCTCCTGGTAGTTGTTGAAGGTAGCCACCATTAGCTGCATTCCCAGCTCATCATTGAGTCCCTCGAGAAACTTCTCCTGCTTTGCGGCATCTATGGCCACATCATCCGGGGCATAACGAGATAACTTGCTGAACTCATCCATGTACTGCCCCACAGTATGGTTCCCCTGGCATAAGTTGTGGAACTCACGCTTCTTCAGACTCACGACTCTAGCTGAGACATGAGTGGTGCGGAAGGCCTGCTGGAACTCATCCCATGTCATGGTGGCGGCCGGATAAGTGGCGGTGTAGTTCTCCGACCAAGAAGTTGCAGGTCCATCAAGCTAATATGCGGCAAAGCGCACCTTCTCTGCATCTGTGCATCCAGCAGTGGCTAACTCCCTTCCGACCTTGCGGAGCCAATCATCAGCCACAATTTGCTCAGTGCTGCTAGAGAACATTGGCGGATTCAGCCTTAGGAAGCGAGTCAAGTTGTCAACAGGGGGTGGTGGTGGTGGATTGTTGTTGTTGTTGTTCTGGTTCTGGATGAGCATTTGCATGATGGCATTCTGCTGCTGGATCAGCTGGGTGAGCTCCGGCGGAAAGTTGAAACCGGGGTCACGTCTCGGAGGCATCTAGTGTTTTGGAGTGGATGAGAAAATTAGAATAGAACAAGGGTCTAATGAGAAAAATAGCACTACCCATATGAATGCACAATCATAATCACACCAATCATTTATTCAATCATCTGAAACATGGTTCAATCTCAGTTAACAAAATCTCACGACTAATCGAAAATAATGGCTTAACTGATCGAAGGAAAAAATAAAAATAAGCATGGTAGTCGACTAAATGTCTTCATCAATCATCCTTGCGTCCTCCGGTGAGGCGTCCTCTAGTGCAGCATCCTCTACTGTGGCGCCTCCTCTTGCGGCTTCCTTTGGTGGAGCTCTCTTCATAATCCCGGTCATTGCTCACTAGAGGTCCTTCCCACTCGGAAAAAGGTCTTCTCCCTGATCCAGCTTATCCTCCAATGCGGCCACATCCATCTTTAGCTTGTCGACTCTCTCCATGAAATCCTTGACTTCATCCTCATGCTCATAGTGGGCTTCACGTGCTGCAGCCTCCAGATCAAGTTCACAATGGTGCAACTTCTGGATCGTCTTCATGCTACTGCGCACTGAATCTCTAGAGCCCTGATGAGAGCCTCCAAGTCTTGGACAAATGAGTGAACGGAATCGTCATTTCTGGTGCGTATGATCTCTCCCTCTGCAGTCCTGCGAGAAATCATGGTGCGGTCTGATCCAACAAGATCCGCCCTATATTCCTCCTGTATGCGTCCAAGTGCACTATGAACTGCTATGTCTCTCCCGAGGATCCAATCGGGTGCAATGAACCTGAAGTCAATGGGCGCCGAGAGATTTTTGAACGTCCTCCCTGGTATGTGCACCTTAATCCTGAAGCAACGGTCATCCGGAAATGCCAAGGTAGGGGTCTCGGTGATTGAAGGCAGAGCAATCTTCAATTCCTTGGCGATCTGGACCGACCTCCTGCCGAAGATCATTGTTTCATCTGGCTGGCAAAACTCCGGGAGCAGAATAGGGATGAACTTGACGGCCATCTAGAATGTTGAAATCGGAGAGAAGTCAGAAATGAACAGGGGAGAATTATGGAATAATAAAGACATAAGTTAAATAGTTTCTTCCTATGGCTTTCCGATCCTAGGGGTTACGTCCTACGGTCAGCGTGTGCTCTGAATACCATCTCTGTAGCGACCCAACCCGAAATCGGTCAAGTCTCTGTGTAGCTGTACCATCCCAAGATCATGTTGGCACACACGGTACATTGATGCAAAAGATTCAAAGTTCAATCACACCTGAATTTATTACACGATTCTCATATCGAGTCTTTATTACATGATAATAAATTCGGTCGAAGGCCAACTCATGAGAAATAAACTAAATAAAGTTGTGGAAGCGTAGACGAATAGCGAATCCATCCGACTCCATCGGGCAATCGCCAAGCGTGGATCGTAGCCTCACTCCTGGTCGAAAAACTCCTCTGCAACATAAGACACTACAGCCGTGTAGGTCAGCATTTTTGAATATGCCGACAAGTCGTGAAGAGAGAACAAGAATAAAAAATTCTAACACTGTATGCAATTTGGCTGTGGGACTCTAAGTTTTCTGTTTTTGCGAAAAAATCAGTTTTTTCCTACAACAAAGGACTTGTTTGCAATTACTACAAAATGTTGGTAGTTATTGAGATGGTTCCGCCAACCAATGTCTCATTCCCAATTATTAAATAACCCCTCAATTAATTTATTAAGTTCGGTGTTGAGATATCCGAAATATTCCAATTTCCAGAGGCTCAAATTGTCCGTAACCGGGGACACGGCTAATCGATTAGGTCTTCACTCTGCAGAGGTTTGTGCACTTTACCCGCAAGAATCGGTCCCTCCTTTAAGTCTTCGGATTGCCTGGTGTTTGAAGACGGGACGAACGAAACAGGGTCTTCCGAAGAGTTCCTCTGGGCCACTGTCGGTGCCCATCCAGTCCTACCGTTCTTCTACATCTCGTAGCACCGTCCGACCAGAGCCACACCTAGTGTCGACCAAGCCAGAGCCCATAACGGCTTGCGGCTGCACAGGTAAGCTTCTGGTCAATGGGGTACCAATCCGTCTCTTCGTGGCTGGGTGAAGCTTTCCGCGAGATGTCATGGCGCTTCTCCATGCATCCCGGCCATCCGCTGGTTTCTCCAGGGTGCCCATCAACCATCCTCCACCCAGTAGTGAATTTTGAAGTCCATCTTGAGCTTGAAGTCATGGGGTTACCATCATATTGACTCTCTCATCTCCCTTATGAATCACTCAACCAACCACGTCTACAAAAGCATAGCAATCAACTACATCGTCCCAGGCATTTGGTAACAAGGGGAAAGGGTTCATCCTACCTCATGATACTACTCAAGATCATAACTTAAAATTCTCCTACTGCATGCATGGTGGGGAGGAATAATTCTAATGCAACAAAATCATAGGTATTGTAAAACATGATCAAATGACTTGCCTGGTTGACGGTCTTCGAAAGCTAGCGACTCATAATAGTAGGCCTCGCACTCTGGGAATTCTACCAAGTCAAACAATAGCACAAATAAGTATAACACAATATAACATAACAACAAGTTAAAGTAAAACACCCAAGCACTCAAGCCAAAACCAAGGAAAACTCGAAGAAAAGCAAATCAAGGTTTTCACCACTTCAGCAACAACTAAGAAATAGTTTTATCTTACTAAAAAATTCTTAACAGAACCTAAACATGGGTTTTGCTAACTAACAGAAAGGAAACCAACATACAAACTAGGTGCAAAAAGAATCACATCAAAAGCTATTATAGAACTCCTATTATGCCTAGAACAAAACTAGCAATAAAATAAAATAAAATATTTTATTCTACTGTAAATAAAAGTTCATCCTCTGTAACTACAGAAATTAATCTAAAATAAATTATAACATAGGAAAAATAAAATTATCTAATAACTAGAACAGTAGAAAAACAGTAGCAAGTTAAATAAAACTAGAAAAGTTTGATTTCGACTAAAACTAATTTTAATTAAATCTAAAAATACCCAAACAAGTTCCTACTGCTAGGCATGGTCAAAACTAAGCAGTAGCAAAAAGAATCACTAAAATAAAATTATTCTAGCTCAATTTCTGGCATAAAAACTAATCTGACTAAAACTAATATAAAACTATTTTTATAAACTTAACATGGCTAAACCTATTTTATACAGGAACTAAAAGAAATTTGTAAGCTAACAAAAAAGGAATCAACTAAAAACAATAAAGAAGCTAAAAGATATAGCTAAAACAAAAACAGAACTATTCTGATAAAAACAGAAACTGAAAATAAAAGAAAAAAGAAAAACTAGCGCTAACGGGCCGAAACAGTGAGCGCTCTAAAACTAAACAGCACCTAAGCGCTTAATAGACCAATACGTCCACGGGCTAACAGAAATAAACCGATTGGCCGGTCTAACTAAACCACAATTCAATAAACCAATCTAAACTGGATTAAACTGAAACTAAAACCGGTCAACTTAAATTAAACCTAACCATTCACTACTTCTAATCTACGCCGTATATTGCAGATCAAATGGTGGAGGGGGTCCGGTGGCTTATAGCGGCGGTCGACGGCGACGGCAACTCAGCGACGACGGCGCGGTGGCTCCGACGATCGGGGAGGAAGGAGAAGTGGTCGGGGCGGTGCGGCGGAGCTGTCCGGGGTCGGTGGTGGAGTCGGAGTGGCTCGGGGATGACGATGGCGGTCGGGGCAACGACGAAGGCTCCCTGGTGAGCTGATGCTCCAGCGAGCGGCCGTCGAGTTCGGGGCAATGGCTTCGGGGATTCCTGGGCAGGTAGATGGTGTTAGGGAGGAGTGCAACTAAGAGGAGGTTCGGGCGATGGTGCTTGGGAGGGCAGGGGGTGCTCATCGACGGTGGAAGTGGAGTCGAACTGAGGCGGTGAACTGCGAGATTAGAACGGGGAGGGCGACGATTGTGGGGGGGTCGGGGTAGGGTTTTAGGGGGATCGACTGAGGAGAGGCTAGGGTATTTATAGGACATGGTTTCGTGGAGGAGGGATAGCTTGGGCTAGGGTTTAGGAGGGGCACGTACGTCGAGGACGTCGGGCGCGGGCGAGATCCTGGCCCGGCGGTTTTGGAAGGAAGGGGATGAGGTGGGGTCCGTGTGGTAGTGAGAGAGAGGGGAAGGCACGGTCGGGCGACCGAGGGCGAGGGGGTACGGGTGCTGGGCTGGAGGCCTGGCTCGCTACTGGGCCGCGGCTCGGTGCTGGCCGGGCCGGTTGGCCTAGCTGGCGCCTCGGGTCTTTCCAAAAAAATTTGAATTGGACAGAAGAGGAAAATAAAATATAGAAGAATATATATATTTTTTATATCGGACATGGGGAATTAATACGACAACATGAACATTTTTCCAGGGGCAAAACACAAACAAAAAAAACATTTTCTGAAAATCCAAAATAAAATTCAAATTTGAATTCAAACATTTTGGCAATATTTTTCTTCTGACATGTTTGGAGTGTCATGTTTACTCCTCTCATACTTTTGTTCAAGTATTTGTCACGCAATTTTTTGAAATAAATTTCAATTGCCAATCAGTTCAAATTCAAAAACACAACTGCCTCTGAAAAAAATTCAAATGCCACTCAATTTCAAAAAATATTCATAGATGCTTAGATATAATTGTAAAACATTCCAAATGGGAAATTTGGGATGTTACATGCAGGCAGGAGTCGGTCTACTTGACACGGACGTGACGCCTATGTTCATGATCATTGCCTTAGATGTCATCATAATTATGCGCTTTTCTATCAATTGCTCGGCAGTAATTTGTTCGCCCACCGTAATATATGCTATCTCGAGAGAAGCCACTAGTGAAACCTATGGCCCCCGGGTCTCTTTTCCATATTATTGAATGCGTTTACATCTTGCTAGTTTCCGATCTATTACTTTGCAATCTTTACTTTCCAATCTATAAACCAAAAATATTTACTTTATCGTTTATCTATCTCTATCAGATCTCACTTTTGCGAGTGACCGTGAATGGATTGACAACCCCTTTATCGTGTTGGTTGCAAGTTCTTGATTGTTTGTGCAGGTATTTGGTGACTTGTGCGTCGTCTCCTACTGGATTGATACCTTGGTTCTCAAAACTAAGGGAAATACTTACGCTACTTTGCTGCATCACCCTTTCTCTTCAAGCAAAAATCAACGCAAGCTCAAGAGGTAGCAAGAAGGATTTCTGGCGCCGTTGCCGGGGAGATCTACGCCAAGTCAAGCCATACCAAGTACCCATAATAAACTCTTCTCCCTTGCATTACATTATTCGCCATTCGCCTCTCATTTTCCTCTCCTCCATTTCTAAAACGATTTTTGAAAACCTTTGCCTTTTTCTTCGCCCCTCTTCCGTTTGTCTCTTTTTTCTTGCTTCTTGTGTGCTTGTGTGTTGGATTGATTACTTGTCACGATAGCTCAAGATAATACTAAATTGTGTGACTTTTCCAACACCAACAACAATAATTTTATTAGCACTCTAATTTCTCCTACTACCAATGACGAATCTTGTGAAATTAATGCCGCTTTGTTGGATCTTGTTATGAAAGATCAATTTTCTAGCCTTCCTAGTGAAGATGTTGCATCCCATCTAAACAATTTCGTTGATTTGTGTGATATGCAAAATAAGAAAGATATGGATAATGATATTGTTATATTAAAGCTATTTCCATTTTTGCTTAGAGATCGTGCTAAAACTTGATTCTAATCCTTGCCTAAAAATAGTATTGATTCATGGAATAAGTGCAAAGATGTTTTTATCTCTAAGTATTTTCCTCCTGCTAAGATCATCTCCCTTAGGAGCGATATTATGAATTTTAAGCAACTTGATCATGAGCATGTTGCATAAGCTTGGGAGAGGATGAAATTAATGATACGTAATTGCCCTACACATGATTTGAATTTGTGGATGATTATACAAAAAATTTATGCCGGATGGAATTTTTCTTCTAGAAATCTTTTAGATTCGGCCGCGGGAGGCACTTTTATGGAAACCACTTTAGGAGAGGCTACTAAGCTCCTAGATAATATTATGGTTAATTATTCTCAATGGCACACCGAAAGATCCACTAGTAAAAAAGTTCATGCGATTGAAGAGATTAATGTTTTGAGTGGAAAGATGGGTGAACTTATGAAATTATTTGCTAATAAAAGTGTTTATTATTATCCTAATGATATGCCTTTGTCCACTTTGATTGAGAATAACAATGAATCTATGGATGTGAATTTTATTGGTAGGAACAATTTTGGTAACAACATGTATAGAGGCAATTTTAGTCCTAGGTCGTTTCCTAGTAATTCCTCTAATAATTATGGTAATTCCTACAAAAACTCTTATGGAAATTTTAATAAGATGCCCACTGATTTTGAGAATAGTGTTAAAGAATTTATGAGTTCACAAAAGAATTCCAATGCTTTGATTGAAGAAAAATTGCTTAAGATTGATGAATTGGCTAGGAATGTGGATAGAATTTCTCTTGATGTTGATTCTTCGAAACTTCGATCTATTCCACCTAAGCATGATATCAATGAGTCGCTCAAGTCCATGAGAATTTCCATTGATGAGTGCAAAGAAAGAACCGCTAAGATGTGTGCTAAAAAAGATTGGTCTGTAAAAGTGTGTTCTTCTAGTTCTCATGATAATAATGGTGAAGATCTAAAAGTGATTGCTGTGACTCCTATTAAATATTTGTTTTCCAATATGAATCTTTATAAATATGGGACTGGAGATGGGTCAACTTTAGTTAAAAGGTGTCCCAATGATTTGGAGTTTTTAGATCTAGATGCAAAAATTGAAAGAAGTGGGATTAAAGAGGTCAAAACTTTAAGTAGCAATGAACCCACTATTTTGGATTTCAAGGAATTTAATTATGATAATTGTTCTTTAATAGACTGTATTTCCTTGTTGCAATCTGTGTTAAATTCTCCTCATGCTTATAATCAAAACAAAGCTTTTACTAAACATATCGTTGATGCTATGATGCAATCTTTTGAAGAAAAGCTTGAACTAGAAGTTTCTATCCCTAGAAAACTTTATGATGAGTGGGAACCTACAATTAAGATTAAGATTAAAGATTATGAATGATATGCTTTGTGTTATTTGGGTGCTAGTGTTTCCACGATTCCAAAAAAATTGTGTGATGTGCTAGGTTTCTGTGAATTTGATTATTGTTCTTTAAATTTGCATCTTGCGGATTCCACCATTAAGAAACCTATGGGAAGGATTAATGATGTTCTTATTGTTGCAAATAGTAATTATGTGCCCATAGTTTCATTGTTCTTGATATAGATTGCAATCCTACATGTCTTATTATTCTTAGTAGACCTTTCTTTAGAAGATTGGTGCAATTATTGATATGAAAGAAGGAAATATTAGATTCCAATTTCCGTTAAGGAGGGCATGGAACACTTTCCTAGGAAAAAAATTAAATTGCCATATGAATCTATTATGAGAGCCACTTATGGATTGCATGCCAAAGATGGCAATACCTAGATCTATTCTTGTTTTTATGCCTAGCTAGGGGCGTTAAATGATAGCGCATGTTGGGAGGCAACCCAATTTTATTTTTGTTCTTTACTTTTTTCTCCTGCTTAGTAATAAATAACCTATTTATCCTCTGGTTAGATGTGGTTTTAAGTTTTAACTAGATCATGATAGCACGCGTTGTTGCGCCTATTCATTTTTCAAAATAATGATAGAATATTATATAAATATTTCAAAATATAGAGAAATATTTTTACATAATATTACAAAAATCCTAGTCTAGAAAATATAATATTTTGTTTCTTTCATAGATATATATAGGAAATGACAATTTTCACAAAAGATAGCATTTCTTATGACATCGTAACACATAAAATATTTATTCAGATAAAGGAAATTATAACAATGGTTCTTTAGACATATATAATGAGTGATAATTTTCAGGAAATGGTTTTTTGATACCCCTCTCCGATCAGGTAGTTAATAAAATGATGGTACAGCTTATATAATGAGTGCTAGTGAAAACTGATTTACTTATGTTGACATTTTTCGTGCCATCAAACCGTTAAGGGCTTAAAACCTCTAGGTGGTTTCTGATCTATTTTTTATGGTTCTTAAACAAGAGGTTCACTGTTAGTCGGGCTATTGCAAACCAGACCCTTAGTTACTCAATACTTTCACTTTCACTTTCTGAGAGTATGATAAAAAGCATATTTGTTCACACAATAGGAGACTTCCTGTCACAGGTACATATATGAGATAGACATCCCAAACTTAGCAGTTGAGAGACACAGAAAAGGATAAATTGATTATGCCAGCGACACCACCAAAGAAGCACACAATTTGAACTACTAAATCTATGGTTGCTTTGTAGATAATATGTGCATACAAAGACTTCTTGTCATGCCCTTGTTGTGGCTGAAGTGAGAAAAGGTGAACATACATGTGCTAGAAAACACAAGACAATAAAATAAAAAAATAAAATGATTTAACCAAATGTGTAGGTAAATATTTTCCAACAGTGTGTGGATAGAAAAGCGTTTCCAGTGACCCTATCAAAAAAATGGAAGTGTTTCCAGCGATACATAAGAGCAATTATCTTCAGACTTAACGGCAAGATAATTGACACCCTTTTTCAAACAAGTGTAGAAAGCAGAGACTAAAGCATGAGCACAACGTGTCAGGTGGAATAGGGGATTGATCAGATGATAGGGGATTGATCAAATGGAAGTGTTAACCAGGTGATAGGGGATTGATCAGATGCCTTTCCTTGTTCATGACAATTATTGTGGGTGTGGAGAGGTCGAAGGCGCATGCACATGCACAGGCTGGACTGGAGGGATGAACGGAGGAATGCATGCTGCACGCACAGTTTACACTTTTCATTAGCTAAAGCCAGTCGGCCGGCCCAATAAGCAAAACCTGGCCCAATCAACAACAACGGGTCTAGATAGCTCTGCGGAGCAGCGGCCCAACAGATAGATCGGCACATGCAGTAATCGGACGGACAGGGACATTAAAGTGCTGTGAGGGCTCGTAGGTCACCCCACTATACTGTTTCTTAATTAGTGTTTGTGCCAAGTAGAACCTTTGGGAAGACTTGGGTGAAGTCATTGCGATCTTGCTGTAAAAGGGAGAAACTTTTGCGCTCATGAGATTAGCTGTCACTTTTTACAGCAGAGGTATTTTAGGTTGATTCTTTTTGCAGAATATTAATAGACAAATTCCTCACATCCACCAATTTATTTAACAATTTTTGGAGTTACAGAAGTATTCGAAAGTTACAGATTACTACAGACTGTTCTGTTTTTGACAGATTCTATTTTTTGCGTGTTGTTTGCTTATCTTGATGAATCTATGAGTAGTATGGGGGGGTATGAACCATAGAGAAGTTGGAATATGGTAGGTTTTACACCAATATAAACAAAGAATGAGTTCACAACAATACCTTAAAGTGGTGATTTATTTTCTTATACTAACGGAGCTCATGAGATTTTCTGTTGAAGTTTTGTGTTGTGAAGTTTTCAAGTTTTGGGTAAGGATTTGATGGACTTTGGAATAAGGAGTGGCAAGAGCCTAAGCTTAGGGATGCCCAAGGCACTCCAAGGTAAAATTCAAGGACAACCAAAAGCCTAAGCTTGGGGATGCCCCGGAAGGCATCCCCTCTTTCGTCTTCGTCTATTGGTAACTTTACTTGAGGCTATATTTTTATTCACCACATGATATGTGTTTTGCTTTGAGCGTCTTGTATGATTTGAGTCTTTGCTTTTTAGTTTACCTCAATCACATTTGCTATACACACCTTTTGGGGGAAGTACGCATGAATCGTGATTTGTTAGAATACTCTATGTGCTTCACTTATATCTTTTGAGCTAGACAATATTGCTTTAGTGCTTCACTTATATCTTTCTAGAGCACGGCGGTGGTTTTATTTTATAGAAATTGTTGAACTATCATGCTTCACTTATATTATTTTGAGAGTATTTTAGAATAGCATGGTAATTTGCTTTGGTTATAAAATTAGTCCTAATATGATGGGCATCCAAGATGGATATAATAAAAACTTTCATATAAAGTGCATTGAATACTATGAGAAGTTTGATTCTTTATGATTCTTTCGAGATATGAAGATGGTGATATTAGAGTCATGCTAGTAGAGTAGTTGTGAATTTGAGAGATAATTGTGTTAAAGTTTGTGATTCCCGTAGCATGCACGTATGGTGAACCGTTATGTGATGAAGTTGGAGCATGATTTATTTATTGATTGTCTTCCTTATGAGTGGCGGTCGGGGACGAGTGATGGTATTTTCCTACCAATCTATCCCCCTAGGAGCATGCACGTAGTACTTCGTTTCGATAACTAATAGATTTTTGCAATAAGTATGTCAGTTCTTTATGACTAATGTTGAGTCCATGGATTATATGCACTCTCACCCTTCCACCATTGCTAGCCTCTCTTGTGTCGTGCAAATTTCGCCGATACCATATACCTTCCTCAAAACATCCACCATACCTACCTATTATGGAATTTCCATAGCCATTCTGAGATATATTGCCATGCAACTTTCCACCGTTCTGTTTATTATGACACGCTCCATCATTGTCATATTGCTTTGCGTGATCATGTAGTTGACATCGCATTTGTGGCAAAGCCACCATTCATAATTTTTCATATATGTCACGCTTGAATCATTGCACATCCCGGTACACCACCGGAGGCATTCACATAGAGTCATATTTTGTTCTAAGTATTGAGTTGTAAGTAAATAAAAGTTTGATGATCTTCATTATTAGAGCATTTTTCCATGTGAGGAAAGGATGATGGAGACTATGATTCCCCCACAAGTCGGGATGAGACTCCGGACGAAAAATAATAAAAAAGAGGCCATAAAAAATAGAAGGCCCAAAAAATGAGAGAAAAAAAGAGAAGGGGCAGTGCTACTATCCTTTTTCCACACTTGTGCTTCAAAGTAGCACCATGATCTCCATGGTAGAGAGTCTCCTATGTTGTCACTTTCATATACTAGTGGGAATTTTTCATTATAGAACTTGGCTTGTATATTCCAATGATGGGCTTCCTCAAAATGCCCTAGGTCTTCATGAGCAAGCAAGTTGGATGCACACCCACTTAGTTTCTTTTTGAGCTTTCATACACTTATAGCTCTAGTGCATCTGTTGCATGGCAATCCCTACTCACTCACATTGATATCTATTGATGTGCATCTCCATAGCCCATTGATATGCCTAGTTTATGTGAGACTATCTTCCTCCTTTTTTTATTCTCCACAACCACCCTTCTATTCCACCTATAGTGTTATGTCCATGACCCATGCTCATATATTGCGTGAAGATTGAAAAAGTTTGAGAACATCAAAAGTATGAAACAATTGCTTGGATTGTCATCGGGGTTGTGCATGATTAAATATTTTGTATGATGAAGATAGAGCATAGCCAGACTATATGATTTTGTAGGGATAGCTTTCTTTGGCCATGTTATTTTGAGAAGACATGATTGCTTTGTTAGTATGCTTGAAGTATTATTGTTTTTATGTCAATATTAAACTTTTGTCTTGAATCTTTTGGATCTGAACATTCATGCCACAATAAAGAAAATTACATGGATAAATATGTTAGGTAGCATTCCACATCAAAAATTCTGTTTTTATCATTTACCTACTCGAGGACGAGCAGGAATTAAGCTTGGGGATGCTTGATATGTCTCCAACGTATCTATAATTTTTTATTGTTCCATGATATTATATTATCTGTTTTGGATGTTTAATGGGCTTTAATATGTTCTTTTATATTATTTTGGGGACTAACCTATTAACCGAGGGCCCAATGCCAGTTTCTGTTTTTTTGCCTATTTTAGAGTTTTGCAGAAAATGAATACCAAACGAAGTCCAAACGGAATGAAACCTTCGCGATGATCTTTCTTGGACAGAAAGCAAACCAGAAGACTTGGAGATGAAGTCGGAGAGGCAATGAGGCGGCCACGAGGCAGGAGGGCGCGCCCAGGGGGTAGGTGCGCCCCCACCCTCATGGGCCCCTCGTAGCTCCCCTGACCTAGTTCCTTCGACTATATATACTCTTATACCCTAAAAACATCAGGGAAAGCCACGAAACCACTTTTACACTGCCGCAACCTTCTGTACCCATGAGATCCCATCCTGGGGCCTTTTCCGGCGATCTGCCGGAGGGGGATTCGATCACGGAGGGCTTCTACATCAACACCATTACCTCTCCGATGTAGCGTGAGTAGTTTACCACAGACCTTCAGATCCATAGTTATTAGCTAGATGGCTTATTATCTCTCTTTGATTTTCAATACAAAGTTATCCTTGATGTTCTTGGAGATCTATTCGATGTAATACTCTTTTGCGGTGTGTGTGCTCAGATCCGATGAATTGTGGATTTATGAACAAGATTATCTATGAATATTATTTGGTTCTTCTCTAAATTCTTATATGCATGATTTGATATCTTTGCAAGTCTCTTCGAATTATCGATTTAGTTTGGCCTACTAGATTGATCTTTCTTGCCATGAGAGAAGTGCTTAGCTTTGGGTTCAATTTTGCGGTGTCCTTTCCCAGTGACAGTAGGGGCAGCAACGCACATATTGTATTATTGCCATCGAGGATAACAAGATGGGTTTTTCATCATATTGCTTGCGTTAATTCCTCTACATCATGTCATCTTTCTTAATGTGTTACTCCGTTCTTTATGAACTTAATACTCTAGATGCATGCTGGATAGCGGTCGATGTGTGGAGTAATAGTAGTAGATGCAGGCAGGAGTCGGTCTGCTTGACACGGACGTGATGCCTATGTTCATGATCATTGCCTTAGATGTCATCATAATTATGAGCTTTTCTATCAATTGCTCGGCAGTAATTTGTTCACCCACCATAATATATGCTATCTCAAGAGAAGCCACTAGTGAAACCTATGGCCGAAACCTATGGCCCCGAGTCTCTTTTCCATATTATTGAATCCCGTTTACATCTTGCTAGTTTCCGATCTATTATTTTGCAATCTTTACTTTCCAATCTGTAAACCAAAAATACCAAAAATATTTACTTTATCGTTTATCTATCTCTATCAGATCTCACTTTTGCGAGTGACCGTGAATGGATTGACAACCCCTTTATCGCGTTGGTTGCAAGTTCTTGATTGTTTGTGCAGGTATTCGGTGACTTGTGCGTCGTCTCCTACTGGATTGATACCTTGGTTCTCAAAACTGAGGGAAATACTTACGCTACTTTGCTGCATTACCCTTTCCTCTTCAAGGAAAAACCAACGCAAGCTCAAGAGGTAGCAGGGCACCACTTCCTCCTGCCCTCCCCTCCTTGTCAAAGAAAAGAAAGGGAGGGTGCCACCTGCTCCTTCCTTTCCCTAGCGCCAAAAGAAGGAAGAGGGGCCGGCCTAGGGCAGGAGCCCAAGTAGGATTCAGACCTACTTGGGGCGCCCCCTGGCTGCTCCCCTCTCCCCCCACCTATATATATATATATATATATATATATATATATATATGTGTGTGTGTGTGTGTGTGTGTGTGTGTGTGTGTGTGTGTGTGTGTGTGTATGTATATATATATGTGGGGGGGAGGGGACGCCACACGAGGACACAACATTGTCTTAGCCATGTGAGGCGCCCCTCTCCACCGTTTACACCCTCGGTCATATTTTGTGGTGGTTAGGCGAAGCCTTGCGAAGATAGCTTCACTGTCACCACGTCATCGTGCTGCCGGAACTGATCCACTACTTCGCTGTCTTGCTGGATCAAGAAGACGAGGACATCATCGAGTTGAACGTGTGCTGAACACGGAGGTGTCGTGCGTTCGGTACTCTATCGGTTGGATCGCGAAGAAGTTCGTCTACATCAACTACGTTACTAAACGCTTCCGCTTATGGTCTACGAGGGTATGTAGACACACTCTTCCCTCTCGTTGCTATGCATCTCCATGGATAGATCTTGCGTGTGCGTAGAATTTTTTTTGTTTTCCCTGCAACGTTACCCAACAATGCTACGTCTTCGCTTCGTCTTCAATCTTATCGACTGCATACATTCTTCTTCGGACACACTGAATGAAAATTGCTTCACTTCAGCAATAATTTTTTCAGGGCCATCTCCGGCATGCAATATTCTCGATAACAAACTCTTCGAGACATGACAATTTTTTCTGCAGCGCTGATAACCTTTGAGGAAGTTTATAGCAAACTTCTCGGAAGTCACAATCTTATTGATAGTAAGCCTCTCGAAGCATACCAATCTTCTCTGTTGTGCAGATAACTTTCTTAGAAGTTTATAGCAAACTTCTCGTAAGTAGCAATCTTCTCGGCAGCAAACTTTTTGGTAGCAAACCTTTTTATAGCAATCATTTCGGTAGCAAACCTTTCGATTGCGAACTTCTCGCGGGATTATAGCAATCTTCTCGGTAGCAAATCTTTTGGAAGATTATAGCAATCTTCTCGATAGATCTTTTGAAAGATTATAGCAATCTTTTAGGGAGCAAATTTTCGGAAGATTATAGTAATCCTCTCGGTACTCGAGGGACACTTTCTCTCTGCGTGCACTAGAAAACACATCAGTCCCAAACTGTTTCTGTCAACAATCTCCAAAACACATGGGGCAAGTAATTGCACCAACAGGTTGATTATATGGGTCCTTAAATTTATTTTGCTTTTTACAGGGGCTGTTGTAGCTACTTTTTTGGCCCAACTTCCCGTAAACGAAAATTATTTACGGGGAAAAGAAACTGTTGGTGATACTGTAACTCGGGTTCCCGTCGCCCGCTCATATGTGTGACACTGGTGCGAATTGGTTGTGTGGCATACCACGTCATCGGAATTAGCTCATCTCGGTTTTATGCCAATCTGCACCCACTAAACAAGTTCATGAAGTAAACTAAGTGCTCTTTTTTGTCTTTGTCTAAAAGAACACAACTGCCAGTTTTTTCCACCTCAAAAGAAGTGTTATGTTTTTTACCGATTGGTGTTCTAAAATGCACATTTTGCAGAAAAATAAAAGATGTTCTAAAATGCATATCTATAATAAATTGACGTGTGTGCGTGAATTGTTTTCTCAAGTCTATGGGCATGGTCGCCGACCACAAAACCCAGCTGCCACCCATCGCCTACCCCTCTCGCCGCGACGACGCCAACTACAAGGTCCTTATCGGGGCGGCTTGCCGTGAAGGTGCTAGAGTGTTGCTGCGACTGCGAAGGAGATGGTGCTCGAGCAGTGGTCTTGGCCAGGCGGTGCGCGATGGCGATGTTGGTGAAGCCGGCGGGTGTTGGATGGACCCAACATGACACTCTTCATCGCTGGCTCAGCCTGGCTAGATCATCGAAGAAGAGGGCATGGATGCATGGCTTTGCACGACGACGAGCACAACATCATACCCGAATCTGTTATACAACGGGATGGGGTGTTATTTTTCAGGTTTTCTTTACGGTGTATTCAGTTTTGGTTTAGGACGGCGTTGCCTAGGGTAGGAATAATGTTCTTCTCATCCTATTATCATTCTGTGGGTCTACTTTCCGCTGGCGAATGGTGTGTCGAGCCGTGCCTCCAGTGGGTCTTCTAGGATCCGGTCGATTTAAGTTTCTGGAGATCCATCTAGATTCAGCCGGCTCACGCGGCCTTCAAAGTTTCTACATGCCCTTAACGACACCTTTTTTTTCTCTCCGGTGCGGCGAATCGCGGCTGCCGAGATCTCTTGGTTTGCATTGAAGACTTCGCAACCGCTGCTTCTACAAACTCTTTGGTTTCAAAAAATACGCTCTATTGAGGCGGAGGCCCTCAAAATAGACTTCGAGACCTCAAAGATTTTGGATGTACTTTTTTAAGGGTGTGTTTATAAGCCCTTGTGATATGGTCTCAGCCCTTTTCGAAGGAAAAAAAACTGTTGTACGTGCAACGTAATTAATCTATTTAAAAATCTTGTCGACACACACACAATAGTCGCCTCTGAGCAGCAGGTAGGCGCAAGACAGCTATTTTCCCACTACAGCTCGAGGATGAATATAGTTTTCCTCTGGGGACGTATCTGCGAAAACACCGAGGAATCCCACTCCCCCTTCTCTCTCTCTCTCCCTCTCCCTCTCTTCCTCCCTACCCTCGAGACGCCCGTCTCGTCGCTTTGCTCCCCACGAAAGAATTCTAAATTCTTGCTTAACAAAACGAGAAAGCGGATCCTATCCTTCGTGGGATCCGCGTCGGTTCTTGCCCTCGCCGCGTCGAATCCGGCAGCTTTTCTTTCCTCCTCTGAATCCCTCCGCCCGGCCAGCCGCCGTCGACTGAGCCGGCGGTTGTTGGGATCTTGCGTCGCGGGGCGATCCGGCCCGGGGGGAGATGGCCGGCGGGAAAGAGCCGATCGAGGTGAAGTTCCGCCTGTTCGACGGCACGGACATCGGGCCCAACAAGTACGACCCCGCCACCACCGTCACGGCGCTCAAGGAGTTCGTCCTCGCTCGGTGGCCGCAGGGTGAGGCCGATCGACCTCCCTCCCCCTCCCCTCCCCTCCCTTTCCTCCGCGTACATACATATACACGCCTCCGCTTTTGATGCCATGTGTTTCGGGGCGGTTGCTTGCGCGGTCGTCTCGCCCCTCGTGTCCTCTCTATCGGTTTCTTGATCCGGTATGAGAATCCCTGTGCAGATGGTTCGGTCTGGATCTGGGAGCCATCCTCGCCTTTCCCTTTCGCGATAAAACACAGTGATTTGATCAGGTTGTTCCGTGGGTTGCGTGATTCTTCTGTTCTTTGGCAGTTAGGTAACACGCGTCCAGGTTTCCAACTAACTGAGGCTTTTAGAAGTCTCCTTACCCGTAGTAGCAAACACTTTGTTGACAGGCAGAGAATAGATATGTCAGTACATCTACAAGTTCTTGCATTTTCTTAAAGGGGCAGACAGAAGACATATTTTTGCGGTGATGACATTTGTTGCTACTCGTTAGTGCTCCGAAAGAATTTTGGATCTCTGTATGTATCTTACGATGCATGCTGAAACATGTGATGACGGATGACAGGACCATTTGAGGAGGCTGTTTGTCTGCCTTCTTATCCTGTTGGTGTCCTTGGATACTACCCTAGTATTTAGTGGTCCAGTCTTAGTTCTGAACTACTGGGTGTGAAGTTCAGTCGGTGCTTTTATAGAGGCCAGTCTGGCTGGTTTATGCTCGTAACAGTAAATTTGGAGAGCGTTTTTAAGCATGAGTCTGGACCGAAATGTAGGCACATGGGAAGTACCAAAATACTAACGGCCGAAGCGGCAGATTAGTTATGATGCACGCTTTTTTAATTGTTTGTTTGGTAATCGAACAAGAAACACTACTCCCTCTGATCCAAATTAATTATCGCAGCTCTAACATTGTACTAAAGTTGTACTAGAGCTGCGACAGTTAATTTGGATCTGAGGGAGTAGCTGTTTCTGCAGAAATTGTCCTTTGGTTAAGTTTCCTCAAAACCCGACGGCAAGGAAAGGAGGAATTAGTGGCAGCAGGAAGCTCCAGTTCTTATTTGCCTGCACAGATTAATAATAGGAACTGGGCTAGCTCACATGGGTGAAGTGGATGTACATCCCACTACCCAGGTTTAAGTCCGCATGAACATAATTTTTGTTCCTGTTTTGTCTCTGTTCTTCCTCCGACATGTTCATTTAGTGTATGAAAACATGGATTAATTGATCACTGTGACATGTTCACAATAGAGAAGGAAATATATGTTTCCCTTTTGCAACATATGCAAATGTGTCCTTTGAGGATAAGACCGCAAAATGGTCCATAACATGTAGATGACCATGCTTCAGAAGGAGAGTTTACCTTGTGATGAGATGTTTTGAGTTTGCACTTCCAGGGTTTTGCCCTTTTCTTTTCAGGGGAATAGTATACAGCTTTTGTGAGTGCTTCAAGTTCTCTGAATACTGCTGTTGATTATTTCAGTCTTGTAGAAGTTTTATGGAATATATCATTATCTGTGTTAAGAGTGTCTTTTTACAATGTTTTTGACAGACAAAGACATTATTCCAAAAACTCTCAATGACGTGAAGCTCATCAATGCTGGAAGGATACTTGAGAATAACAAAACTCTTGCTGAGTCTCGAGTCCCAGTAGGGGAAGTTCCAGGAGGTGTGATCACGATGCATGTTGTTGTACGCCCTCCCCAAAGTGACAAAAGTGGTATTGATTTGATTTCCCTCTTATTTATTCAAAGTCCCATCTCTTTATATGTTTGATGATCTCACTTGGTTTAAGATCCGAAGGGTTGAACTTCTGTTATGTTATGTGTGACCTGAATGAGAATTCTGACTATTGTCTGTCCGAAGAAGTTGTCATCCACCTTTTTGCCATTCTAACAGTTCTACTCCTAAAAAAATAAGAATTAAGAGTGCACACATTGTATATCTCTAGGTGTATATTTTTTCTATGCTGGTCGTAACATTGTTTTCGCCTCCTTTAGTTGACCCATTACCCGATGCTCAGTTCTTTCAGCAACTTTGCCATTGAATTGAACTAGCAGTTTATGCTTCCGACTATTTTCTCCTATTGTCAGAATGCGATTAGATGACTTGTTGTTGCATGCTATTCGCATTGCCACCGCTATCTGATGTCTTGTAAATGGAACCATTTTATTGTGATAATCCAGAGTATGTTGATGTTAATTTAAAGGGTAACTATGTGGACAAGCATATCGCACTCCAGCATTTATACATTTGTTTAATTTGCTTTAGCATCGTAGTTCCGTTTGATTTGTTTCTGATCTTAATGTGCCACCATCCTTTTTCTTTCCAGATAAGCACCTCTCGAATTCTCCCAAGCAGAACAGATGTGGGTGCACGATATTGTGACGCTTTCGATTCAGCCCGCGTTGTGTATTTCTGTATATTGGTGCCATCCATGCTCACAACGATTGCAAGTTCACCCTAACACTTGATTCTTGCAAGCCATTCTTGAATGAAATGCCTAGAGACGGTAACTTAACACCATATATATTTCATCTCTGCTCGACAGTACGTTTGGTTACAGCGGGGGGCCCTTCCATACATCCATGTAAGCTGTAACGGGTATGCAGGAAGTCAAGAGCTGGGATGCTTGCTGTTGTTTTAAGATGTAGACATTGTGTAGTGACGTCGGAAATGAGGTTCCACTTCTTATTTTTTGCTTCTACATATATACTCGTATAGTATTTGTCGAGATTTTTTCCCCCAAGTTGCCACTGCATATTATATATAAATATGTAACAGGGAAGTGATTTCTGTCCAGAAGTGTAAAGGGAGTATGTTGGACTGACGGAAGGCAGTTTGTATGTGTGTTTTTGGTTCTTCTGCTCGTAGCTTTGCTTTGCAGTTGCAGCTGTGGGTGCAGTTGCCTTGTCAGCTTGTGCTGGACCGCGCCGGCGGCAGCCGCTGGTCGGGCTGTCGACCATGGCGTCGGTTTGGCTGTCACGTCGGCCAGCTACCATCTGACTGAGCAAAGAATTGTGACAGGGTGGCTGACGACGCCAGGGATGATAACACGGCCAGCTTCCTTGTTACTTTGCCTCTCCATTTTTAATGGTCATGAACTAGGAAAATGTTGAAAGTGGGTAGGGGTGCCTTTTTTAGTCTTCATTCTTCAACCACTCCGCAATACTAGAGGCCCGTCTGGATCGAAGGAATTTCCTAACTGCTCAATATTCAGTCCATGGAAGTTCGGTGGATCTCAACTCATTTGGTTAAGACAAAATGCAACATCCAAAGAATAATAAACAAGGAACTGCAACTGACGTCTCGTCGCTTTTCCACAACCTCCGAAGGACCTATACAAAGTGCAGAAATGTTCATATATGACAGCTACATTGCTCAACAGTGAATGCATTGCAAGATTGAACAATGCATAAAAATGTGCATATATGACAACTTGGATAAGCATTAAAAAAATTTACAGTAAATCCATTTTTTCTCAAACGATAAGAAGGAAAAAAGAAACAGCGCACATGCCGATGTAGGGGTGCCAGCAATACCGAAGGAAACATAACATCTGCAGGCAACAATAATTGAGCAGTCCCAGGAACAGAGATACGATAATCAACATGGAAGGCGCCCATTTAGTCAAATGAACGGAACATGGTTGATTGGCGGCCATCCAGTTCGCCACAAATCCATAATACATGAAAATTCCTTGGTGTACCTGACTTCGCAAAAAAGAAACTGGGTATACAGGTAGCATCCTTCCACAAATCTTTGGGCAACATGTATTCTAGCTATAAAGAAAAAAAACATTTGTATAATCCTGGCTGCAGCTAGATGTTCAAGCTCCAGTCATAAGGCTGATACGAGACCTTCAGTTGAGTGTTTGCGAGCAGCTCCAAGAATTGCTCCGACGCTGCAGGCTCCAGATAATTTGCTGCATGCTTCAGTACTTCTGTCTCATTCTTACCGAAGTCTGTGTTATACCTGCAAACAATTCAGAACAAGAGTTTTTGAGCTGTATCTCATTTTACCAAAGTCTGTGTACTTATACCTTAAAATCATTTGGACCACGAGTTTCCAAGCTTAAGTTATCAAAAGCATTGCCACATACCAAAGTGCAGGTCCAGATTTGGTAACTGATGCTCAACTTCTCAATTGCTACTGCTATAATTTCATCACAGTGCATATCAGGTAAAATTAACCAAGTTAATATTTGGGACTTGCACTCTAGCGATATAACTGTGTAACAAATTATGATCATTCGCCAATCTGTCTAGTAACACAGTAATGCATTTGCTGTTATCTCACGCAGAATAAACAGCCGATGTCCCATCATCAATGACTCATTGATACTGCATTCCCTTAATTTGTTGGGCATTGTGCAGTTCCAGTTGTATTTCTAGTGACCACAGACTAAACGCGGGTCATAACCACCTCACTTGCCGTTATGGCCTTCAAATTATGGATAAAGCGATCTCAGTAAGTATATTTTAGTTATTCTTCATTAGTTATAACCCTAATAGGGCAAAGCACACAAATCCATATCTATAAAAATTATCAGCATCCTGCTATATTCCACTTGAACTTACACGCAAAGTATTCATAAAAGGCCACATGAGTGTTAATGCACCACACAAAGCGCTACAAGCTTGGTTGACCGCTGTTTGGAGCATTACTCATCATATATTCATTCATATCCAACTTAACCAAGGGCGAATTCAAGTAACAAAAACCAAGCAAACATTAGAGGACTACTACCTCCGTCCTAGTTTATTGGTCCCCTTCGCATTTTGTGCTAAATTTTGACCTTAGATTTAACTAACAAAATATTAATGCATGTAACCAAAAATAGTATCCTTGAAAACTACATTCAAATACAAATCCAACGATATAATTTTTAGTGACATGCATTATTATTTTCTTAGTTAAATCTATGGTCAAAGTTTGGCACAAAATACTAAGGGGACCAATAAACCAGGACGGAGGTAGTATGTCACTATGACGCACAAGGATAGCCCCAAATCAGACAGGTATTCTACCTTGTCTCCAACTACAAGACCGAAAAAGCTAGAGTAACTGTCTTATCTATCTTATGTTTCAAGCAGCTCTAGGGTTGTAATTTATACCTAGAGTAACTGTCTGTTGAAGTCAGTAGTACTATTGAACATGTCAATGTGCTGGATGTTCCGGTAAATAGCTCTATTAGATGCATCGTCATTGTTATACTACAAATTCTGGTGCCAAACAGTCGCACACTACTAAGCAAGAACGGTAAATACTCGAAACATATTGGTAAAGCAAGAATATCAATCATTTTATTGTCTTACCATCGTAAGATTTTGCTTACAGATGCAACCTTCGCTTCAGGATCAACAATCAGTCCTCCATTCCTTACGAAATCTCGTGCAGCTTCCATTAACTCTTTATCAATATTTCCCGGCGAGTAACACCTAAGTGCAGGTCCAGATTTGGTACCACATACCAAAGCAAAGTGAACAAGAGGTTCAGGGTATGATAGGACCACCTGCAATTACAAACAAGGAAAAAAAGGCGGTGAGAATTTATATGACTGAAAAATTAGCATCACTTAAGAACAAGGTTTACGAGTCGACGAGTCGTTCCAAGGTTGAGACTCATAGACTAATCATGGCTAGTCTAGACTATTGCTGGACTAGTCGACATGGTACTGTAACACACACTTTGCAGTAATCAATTACTAAAACCTAGTATTAGTCTGTAGTATATACTACTCCCTCCGTCCCAAAATAAGTGACTCAAAAGTGAGTGAACTTTGTACTAAAATTAGTACAAAGTTCACTCACTTTTGAGTCACTTATTTTGGGACGGAGGGAGTATATAGCAGTAGCACAGTACAGTATAAATACAAACTGAATGCATGAGAAGTGGATAATACAAATTTTCCTTCCCACGGGTTGCGGGCTGGGCGGCTGGCTCACTTATCCCCTCCCAGTCCCTAAAAAAAGAAAAAATTGAGTCGAACAACTCAAAGTGCAGGACTAGTCCAGACTAGTCTACGACTAGTCCCTCGACTGCTCGACTTGGCGAACTAGTCTACCCGAATTTTCTAGTCGACATCCAGAGTGCGACTCAGAGAGTAGTCTATCGACTAGTTTCGACTAGTCGCTCGACTCGTAATGCTTGCTTAAGAACCAAGGAATTTAGTAGTTTAAAATGATGGTGTTTTAAATAGAATGTCGCGCTAATATTGTAGTGCTGCTATGGCATGCTAACGGTTGTGTGCACCATGTGGCTGATTTGGCAAGTAGGTACAGTTATGAGATCCCAGTGCACTAAAACAAGTAGTACAATGCAGATCAGCTGGCGCCCAGTTTCTATATATAGTCGTTTTGCTTTCCCTTGGCAGCCCTTTATTGCATATACGACCTTTTCAAAAAGGTTTTCACATATATTCAATCTGACTTTCTACAACCATAGGAAAAAACAGGTAAACATATAATGGAAACACAGTAGGCCTTGCCTTCTATATTCCTTCAGATTTCCGGGAACTGATTACGCCCTAGGCCTACATACGAGTACTAGGTAAGTTTCAATCATTTCTTCCGGAAAAAAAGTAACATCCATAGAACTAGTTCTGCCTTCTATATGACTGGTATATGATGTAAAAGGACTCCGACCATCCACTAGTACACACTGCGCTAGATAGTACTCAGATTTCCGGGAACTGATTACGCCCTAGGCCTACATACGAGTACTAGGTAAGTTTCAATCATTTCTTCCGGAAAAAAAGTAACATCCTTGCACACATGCAAACCGATATTATGCTGCACCGGATATTAAATTATATCAACATGCATTTATGAGAAAAGAGACCCATGTTATTTGTTTGAAATAGAAGGTCAAGATAAGTTGAGTTTATTTCTTGCACACAATAGGCAAGTTTGAAATAATCTCCACCACACTAATGTTTGGCAATTTTTACAGGCACCAACACAGATCAAGCATGTTTCCTTTAAGCTGCCCTTTCTAGGAAGAACCACGGATAGATTGTATACCCTAGAGTCTAAACAAGAAAAACACATTCACGAGTTTAATTGTTGGAACACATCTTACTGAATATGTGCTTTGCTGCATGCATATACTCCCTCCGTTCCTAAATACAAGTCTTTTTAGAGATTCCAATATAGACTACATATGGAGCAAAATGAGTGAATCTACACTCTAAACTACGTCTATATACATCCGTATGTAGTCCATATTGAAATCTCTAGAAAGACTTATATTTAGGAACAGAGGGAGTACAAGACATTTTAGCTTTTTTTGATTCGTATGTATCTAGACATATTCTAGTATGTATGTTCACTCATTTTAGTATGTATGCAGTCAATATTTTGAAATAGCGAAAAGGTCTTATATTAAGGAACGGAGGGAGTACCTAAAGAAGCATAACTTGATGTAAGAAAAGTATATAACACAAGCTTCAAGACAAGGAACATGAGTCCAGGTATCATCAAGAGTTCATGACAGGACAGATTTTTAGTAAACAGTAACATATATGTTCCCCTTTTTTGGAGTGGGTCTGCTTTGTTCACCTTGGATCTTTGGTCTTTATGTCCGAAAGGTTTCACAAGATTGTATGGTGGCCTTTGGTTGCCACGCAGAATGCCATTTTCAATAGCTGACAGTGAATAGGCACATCCACCAATGACATACTTAAAGTCTCCAAAGAACTTTTTCCTGTCCAATGGTCCAGCAGGATGCCCACATGTCACTAACGCGTGGATAGCCATCATATTGTACAGATTTATGAAGAAAGCAATCTTTTCTTCACGTGACAGGTCACTAGTTTCCACCCTCTGAAGCTCCTCAGTTGTTCTAATATACCTGTGCAAGAAATATGAGCTTCAGATAAGTGTACCGATCACCTATGGCATTAGGGCAATCAAGACACAAGAACCAAGTTATCAATTATCAGTCTAACAGCACGTGCTGCTATAAATTTATAACACACAACATAAAATATATAGAGATATACTCAGGTAGCAAATTGGAGTTTACTGATCAAATTATGAACTTGAACATATGTATCGACTAAAAGATTATCAGAAGTAGTCAGAACAAGCAATAGATTGTCGTTCATTTTAGTATCTGCACATAAATAATACATGGATTATGCAGTCCATGTCTTTTGCATATACTTAAGTATGTACATGTGCTAACCTTTTAAATTCCTCACAACCCTGGATGCTTCTGTAGTCAACATGCCTACCATCTTCAGATACATAAGCCTCGAAAATGGCACAAGACAACTTTCTCAACCTTGATGCGATTTCCGCCATGGGTTTTGGTGCAACATCAATGATGCCCCTAGGGATGTTGTAACACTGTGTCATAATAACGGGATCATGATCTAGGAAACGGTAAGGCTGATTTCCATCTTCAAAGACATTTTCACTGCAATACAAGCAGTGTATTAATAATACTAACCTCCAAATATTCCAACCAACAGAGACATAAATAATAGAAATAAGAATAATATCGTAAGATCATTTCAAGAGCTTACTCTAGAACATGACGAAAGAAGTGTTTGCTTGCAAGCTTTCTTCCAAATTCCACTGCCTGCATGGATAATATGTATCCACAAAATGTTAAGGAAGGTGACAGTACAGTAGGGAACATACAAAACAGATGTGCGCTTTCCTAAATGTGAAATCCTTTCCAAAGATCTGCTATAAATAATGCAAACTTGCCATATATACCTAAATTAAAAAAGCCTCAAAAGTCAGACAAAACCAAGAGTCATGTTGTTTAAAATCCCATGGAAGTACTATATATAGCATGGCTCAAAAAATAGTCAATAGTAAACATTTTACCTCATCTCTCTCCAAATACTGATCTTCTGATATAAAATCCACAGCCTCACTGCCAGGAAAGCAGTTACTAAATCTTCTCATTTTGTAAAACCTATCCTTCAGAGTAATCGACTCTCTCATTTTTCTGACGATGGTTGCCAACTCATCCATCTTCCCACATCCAGATTCGTCATCTTCCCCGGGTAAAGGAGGCAAAGGAGCAGCAGAGGAGGGCTCATCATTGAAAAGAGCACCAGTTTTCTCATTGAGTATGCCAGACTCCTCCATTTTCTTCAATTCAGTTAAGCCTCCAATCAGCAGGTCATTGAAATACACTTTTGGTACTATGGATGACCCAGTATTCTTTTCCAACTCCAACTTCCTACTAGGGAATATATCAATGTTAATCTCAACATACTTGAGCCTTTGCTGATGCATGAACAACCGAACCAATTTGCAATCTTCACATCCCAGTTTTGTGTATACGATAATCCTTCCTTTTGCTATTGGTTGCTCTGTCAAACCAGGCACATTTCCACCCCCAGCTTCCCCAGTTGTAGAAGTAACAATATCTCCTCCAACTTTAATCAAGTTCAGTGGATTCCATGTGCTTCTTTCCTCGGATTTCTTCTGTACCTCTTTTGGTTTAATTCCATAATCTGAGACAGTCTTCTTACCATTGCCACTTGCTGAACCATCATTCTTATCATCTTCAACAGGAAGATCATTCTCATCCTTTCTGCCAGATAGGCGGCGTATAAATGTTGACACTGCAATGGCTCCCTTTTCCTTAACAAAATTCCCGATTGCAGCAGCTCTTTCATTGATCACAGACCCTTGCTGAGCTTTTGAATCAAGCTCCACAGACTGATCAGAAGAACGCCTCATTTGTTCCATTTCAGGAATCTCAGTTCCATCAAAAACTGGCTCTTCAGATTTTTCTTCTTCAAGAATCTCTTTCACAGTCTGGTCTGAATCTATAGGTTCCATGGCATCAGGGCTTCTGCTTTTATCCATCTGCTCATTGAGATCCTTTTCTGGGTTATCTCCCCCATGGATCTGCCCTTTTACCTCATAGCTTGAATTCTCACTCATTGAATTTACTGTTTCTTTTACGCCCAACATTTCTGTTTTCCTCGACAAATCCCCTTCATCTTCACCCTTTTCTCCAGGATTAGGGGACTCTTCACTGACAGAAGTTTTTATCACATCCTTTTCTCCAGGATTAGGGGACTCTTCACTGACAGAAGTTTTTATCACATCCTTGTCCCCATCCTCCATGTTGCGGGGAAAGCTTACCAATCTGCAAAAATTGTCTCAAGTAAGAAGCTTGTGCATGCAAGAAACTGTAAACTTGTAAACAAAAAATGACATGGAATGGATGGAAATAAAATTCTGCTGGATATTCTTCGGTTAACAAGTCAAAAAAAGGAGAATATCAAAGACATGTGGTACAGTTGTCTCTACCATATGACAAAAATTTCATGCAGTGAGGGAATGCTTGGATTTGTCATATGTCATAGACCAGCACAACACATATGTCAAAATGGAATGAACTGTTATGAAAGTTAAATTTGCATAGAGGGCATTTCTTTATTCATTTAGCTCCAAAAGTTTCGCATGGCATGGTTAGTACCAATCAGCAACTCATACGAATGCAGGTGAATGCTTTTATATTAGACTTTTAATGGCATAAACAAACTAGATAGGGTAAATATGCATTGATACAGATTTGTCACCCGCTATCTCAAGAAATGGATACGGAATAGAAGAGTGCACAGTGAAAAGTCTTTGTTGTGCATGATGAACTGCGAGATATGCACGCGATCGACAATCAGAAGCAGCATCCAGAAATGCTCTGCCCGCGGGACGACCAACCATTAAACCTGGGCAAATAGTACCTGACTGACTAACGCCCCAAATGCAAACACGTTGCATCCAATAAACCACGGGGCCAAACACCAGTAGATCAACGTTACCAATCTGGCATGGCAAAGCTGTCATTAGGCAGTACTAATCCGCGTAATCAGCACATATGCACGGTGCTAGCCATGTGCGCACTCAAATGCATTTACAGGTTGAGATCTCACGCGAGGCAAACCCCCGGATTAATTGCATTCCGACAATAAACCCGCACCTCACCGCCCCCAAACCGCTGTCCACAAACATCGGTGGATGAACACGCGGAACCAAAACAACCAATCGGCGCATAACCAACCCGGCCGAGCTCGCAGACGAAACAGCACGAGATCCCAGGCCCCGACACCACGACGCGATAAACCCTAGAGAAATCTCCCGCACCGCGGCGGGAGCGAGCAGGGAACAGGCCGGGGGCGTCCCTCGCTAGATTCATCACCGATTCGAACCACACGGCGAACGAAATCTCAGGACACGACAGCGAAAAACACGGGGGAAGCGGATGCGAACCTGAACCCTGGAGATCCGACGGAGACGACGGCGGGTATTAATTGCTGCCGAAACCAAGCGAGGACGGGGGAGATTGAGCGGCCGGGCGAGGCGAGGCGAGGCGAGGAGGGAGGGAGGGAGGAAGCGGGTGGCGTGAGCGAGGGTTTAGCGGTGGCGTCGAGAGCGAGAGGAGGTGGATTTTGACTGAGGCGAGAGGAGGGGAAGACGGGAATGGAAGTGGAAATGGGGCAGCGGCGGTGGAGAGGAGACCCGGGGGAGGGGGGACTGTGCGCGTGGGTGTAGGAAGCGGGAACACCGGAAACTGACGAGCCGAGGCGGAGCGGGGGAAGGAAAGAAAAGAGGAAAAAGGCTGCCCGGGCGGACGCTTCTGACCACGTGGGTCGGTCGACGCAGCAGTCTGTGGACCGGGCGGGGCGGGGGCTTTGACCTTGGACGTGGCGTGGCGGCCCACAGACGCACGCCGGATACTCCCTGTCTGTGCTGCGGTCGTGCTAGAACGGGGTCTGATTTTGTTTTGGAGAAAACTAGAGGTTTTTTTAGATGTTTGATCAGCGATAATTAATATGCACCGAAGGGAATATACATTAAAAAGACCACATTTCTGGCCATGTTTCCCAGCTCGTTTGTGGAGCATCATCACGGAGGAGTCTGATCATGTGGCTCTGGTGGTGTGAGTGTTGGAGACGGCTCCAACTCTTGAACCCCGGGGCGATCGCCTGTTCAAGTATGAGGAGGCATGGACAAGACATGAAGGCTACGAGGCAATGGTGGCTGCAAAGTGTGCTTCTGCTTCGACGGGTGAGTCGGGGCTGGCAGCTATGTGTAACCGCCTTAAGGGGATGTCGACCGGAATGCATGAATGGGAGAGGAGGGTGTTTGGCTCGGTTCGCAAACAGATTGTGCATCTCAAAGATCAACTACAAAAGGCCAAGTGCAGAGGATTAGCGACGGAGAACACTTCAGAGGTTAGAGAGATCGAGGAGCAACTCCGTGAGACGTACGCCAGAGAGGAGGTGTTGCAGCGCCAACGATCCAGGGTGGATTGGTTACAAGCAGGTGACGTGAACACAAAGTACTTCCAAGGGAGGGCGTCACATAGGAAGAGGAAAAACATTGTTCGAGTGCTCCGTCGCGATGATGGGTCCAAGTGTGTGGTCAATGAAGAGATGAGAGAGCTAGCAGCAGGGTTCTATGAACAACTTTTCACCACGGAGGGGTCTGCTGATGCTGAAGTGGTGCTAGCAAACATTAATGAGGTTGTCACAGCTGAGATGACCGCTAAGCTAACTGCACCGGTTTCGGATGAGGAGGTGGAGGTGGCTTTGTTTCAAATGGGACCGACGAAGGCGCCGGGCCCGGACGGCCTCCCGGCGATGTTTTACCAACGACACTGGTCGCTTGTAAAGGATGATGTTTGCCGAGTAGTGAAGGATTTTCTTGCTGGCGTGGCGGCGTCAGATGCTTTCAACGCCACGGTCATTGTTATGATTTCGAAAGTTAGCTCACCGGAGCTGCTCTCGCAATTCCGCCCGATCAGCCTATGTAATGTCTTGTACAAGATCGCGTCCAAGGTACTTGCCAATAGGCTTAATGATGCGAAGCATCCTTCGGTCATCCCCATGGACCTTCCATCGTCTCACCAAGCACCAAGAGGACCCATGACTAGAGCATGAGCTAGAGCTCTCGAGACCGAGGTGACTTCTCTCCTTAGTGATATCTCATATGATCCTCTCGAGACATGGCTACTACATAAGTCCGGAATGTTGTGCATGATTAGGTACCAAGAGGACCCTCCTGAGGATGCACATGAAGATGGTCAAGACCCCAAGTCCACGGAAAAAGAGAACCAACGGAAGAAGGCGAGAATAGCCTCCAGCCACCGGACATCCGGCCATGGCCCCGGACATCCGACCCCTGGAGATCTACATGGCCAGGAATATGCAGCAGAAGCTACAGGGCCCGGACATCAGGCGTCCAGCCCGGACATCCGGCCCTCCTCACCGGAAATCCGGCCTCCAGCCCGGACATCTGGAGGCGCCATCCAGGGAGCACAGAAGGCTACCCCGATAGCCCGGACATCCGGTCATCACCCCGGACATCCGGCGCCTCCTAAAGCCCCGGACATCCGACCCTTCTGCCCAGACATCCGGCGTCGCCCATCCAGAGAGCAGCACAGCCATCTCCACCAGCCCGGACATTCGGCCCTTCAGCCTGGACATCTGGCCCCTCGCGAGCGCCCGGACATCCGGCCCTCCCTGTCTGCGAACAGTGTAAGGGTCGTGGCCCGTGTACCCCCTAGACTATATATACTCCATCTCCACCTACGTTCTAGGGTTAGCATTGGTTTAGCTCACTTGAGATAGAGCATTGCTCATCCGTACCGGATCTACTCCTCGTGAGGGACCGCACCTCTTCGGAGAAGATCCACCCAGATTTAAGACCTCCATCCGGAGAAGACAATCAAGACCTCCTCACGGAGAAGAATGGTTACTCTTGTATCGCCCCTTGTTGACTTTGGATCTCGTGTTACTTTGTGCTTCGGGGATCTAGCACTTGTGTGATCATATTCGTGTCGGTTGAGTGTTTCTCTTGTTGTTCCCCGTGACTTCCCTCGTGTTCTTCCGCGCGTTCTTCATGTTCCTCATAGGGATCCTCTCCAAACGTGAAAAATTGGCCCCATAGGGTTCCGCCCTACATCATCTTGGTATCATGAGCCACGTTGATCACGTTTTTGGAGCCCCGACCCCATGTTTTCTAGCTTGATTTTGTTGTTTTCGTCCTAAATCCGAAAATTCCCCACCAAAAATAGCCTGCATTTTTTTTGTGATTTGTTGGTGTGATGAAGTTTTGTTGGATTTGATCCACAAATCTGCTTTGCTTCGAGTGGATCTAGCTTTTCCCCACCTTCTCCACGTTTTCCATCCACAAATTCGTCCGAATTTTGCCCCGAAGTTGCCCTTTTTCCCATGGAGTTCATCGTGTTCGTCTCTGATCCAGGAGCCCGGACATCCGCCCGAGTCCCCGGACATCCGGCCACTGGCCCAGACATCCGGTCCATGGTGGCAGCAACTCCATTCCCTGCTCCATTTTCAGCCTAGTTTTGCCCAATTTTGCCCCGGTGCCCATGCATACTTCCGCATACCTCCACCGCTTTTCCGCAAGCACCACCACCACTCACCGCTACCTCCTATGACGATTTTGACATGTTTTGGTCTTTGAGATTTTGGGTTGTGGTTCTCGTGTCCTATTGTGTTTCGGCTATATAGGTACGGTTCGATGTCAACATCACCACGGCTCATCTTCGCAAAGGTCTCATCATCGCCAAGGACGGTAACCCCGACGACATCTTTGTCATACGTTGCAATTGCATTGATACCCACATGGCCTTACATTTTGCGTAGCTTACCCATCGAGACTAGCCATTGAGTATTGCCGGCAACGTGACTTGTGCACATCAGTGATCATACTCCATAGCATACATACTACCATAGTGGTGCATATCTTGACATCATCTTTTGTGTCACAAAGTTGTCATCGCATACACAATTGCTATCTTGGTTCGTGAAGTTTTGAATGAGAAAAGAGCTCAAAAGTGAAAGAGCCAACCAAGCTTTTAAGCAAAGAGGAAAGATAAGCAAAGAGCTTATAAGCAAGAACCATAGCATCATACTACATTAAGATTGTCATATCAGATCATCTTGGATCATATCACTGAAATACCATACATATAGCATACTTGGGGATAGAGGTCGTTGCATTTTTGCCTAGTAGGTCGTGCACAAGTTCCGTATCTGCCTATTGTGCAATCGTGCTAGCGTCTCTCGTGTGTTGTGCAACAAGAGAATTTTCGTGGACTCCACATTTTGGCTCACTTTTGGTTTGCACAATCCCACTTATCTATTTGCGTGTGTGTTTTCGTGTACCACTAGTTGCTTGGTCAACTTGTTGCCTTTGCAAATTTGTGAATCTTTTTCAACATTATGGAAGCTCACTTACAATTGCATCAAATTTTATACCACCATCCTAACCAAGCTCCACCATAAGCTTTTACCTGTGTAGGTGCGAGAACCGACAAGAATTGGTACCAATAGTGCTATTTCATTGTCCACATTTGAGTGAACTTGATTCATCGTCAACATCGGTCAAGGTACATTTGGTATAAATTCTTCGCCTTCTCCAACTCACATTTTGCTTGGAATGATGGATAGGCCGAGTACTTCTACCAACCCACTCTTCATCGAGCAAGACGACGACATGTCATCATTCGTCACCAAGAGCCACCTATTTGGTGCACAACGAGCATTGCATCAAGAGCAACAAGCTATGACCGACCGCATCGACAACCTTGCCACCGACTTGCAACTCTCCGAGCAACGTACAAAGGACTACTTTGACAACAAGCTCGACGCTCACAAGCAAGAGAACGATGCAAGTGTGGACGAGATCCACGCCTTGTTGGTGAATCGTCCTCCTTCTACTTCTTCATACTCAAGACGAAGCCGCTCAAGTCGACACTCCGACAACACCTTCTCCGGCTCAAGTACACCGACATCAAACACTCTTCGACGAGCCGCACGTCAAGACCGTCATGCATCTCGCAATCCGCTACATGACAAGCATTCACAAGAGCAAGTCGAGAAGCAAGAACTTCGTCCTCCACCACATCAAGTTGCGCAAGCTCAAGAACGACAACGTCAACATCGCCAAGAGGAAGAGCAAGCGCGTCTACACCAAGAGGAACAAGACGCCGAGGCTCAATGTCTTCAACAACAACAACGTTAAGCACAAGCTCTTGAAGTGCAACGTGCCCTTCAAGAATCAAGTCGAGCTATCGCCAACCGCAACTGAGATCGGCGCAATCAAGAGGAAGCACTTCGAGAAGAAATCCAAGAGTGGAACTACCAACTGCGAATGCAACGTCAAGTTCCTCAAGCTCCTCCACAAGCTCGTCAAGCTCCTCCACAAGCTCGTCAAGCTCCACCTCAACCTCAAGTTCAACAAGAGCAAGTTGATCATGGACTTCCTCCGCGCCAAGAGCAACATGAGGATGATTATCCTCACCGTCAAGGGCGTCATCATCACCATCGACCACAACACAATGAAGAGCAACGCTACAGCAAGCTAAAATTCACAATTCCCAAGTTCAATGGAAGCAATGATCCCGAAGAGTACCTCTCATGGGCATTGAAGGTCGACAAAATCTTTCGTTTGCACAACTATGAGGAAGAGAAGAAGATCGCTATGGCATTACTTGAGTTCCAAGACTATGTGCTCATATGGTGGGAACAAGTCCTTGAGCGCCGAGAAGCAAGAGGTGAACTACCAATCACCACTTGGGCTCAAATGAAAGATGTCATGCGGGCAGTTTTGTACCCACCTACTACAACTGCGATCTCTTCAAGAAACTACAACTCCTCAAGCAAGGAACAAAGAGTGTTGAAGAATACTACAAGGAAATGGAGATAGCCATGATTCGAGCCAATGTCACGGAAGATGATGAGCAAACGATGGAACGCTTCTTGAATGGCCTCAATCATCCCATCAAGAAGATTGCCGACTTCCAACCCTATTCCAACCTCATTGAGCTCGTCAATCAAGCTACCAAAGGCGAACATCAAGTGCAAGATGACTTCAAGTACGCCAAGTACTCATCCAAGACCTACGGCTTCTCCAACAACCAAGCTTCAACGACCCCTCCAACTTCCACTTTAACTAAGCCATCTACAAGCAATGACGATAAGTCAAGTTACAAGAAAACTTCGACAAGCTCAAGCCGTCTTCCTCCTACTACAAGCAACTTCAAGCCACACGCTTCATCATCTACTCCGACTGATGAGACTGTCAAGACAAGCTCCTTCAAGTGTTTCACTTGCGGCGGCCGAGGCCACAAGTCCTACCAATGCACAAACAAGCGCACCATGATCCTCAATGACGATGGTACATATGACTCCATGAGCGAAGAGGAGATGGAAGCCCTTGAGCAAGTGGCCATGCACCGGCGCGTGAACGAGGACGAAGATGATCAAGTCTTTTGTGCTGAGGATTCGAGCCCCGCTCTCATTGTCTCCAAAGTCTTGAATCTTCAACATCAACAAGAAGAAGACCAATGATGCCACATATTCCACACAAAGGCCGGCATCAATGGAAGGTCCGTCAAGGTCATCATCGATGGAGGTAGTTGTCACAACTTGGCAAGTGAAGAACTATGCTCCAAGCTACAATTGGTCAAGATGAAGCACCCGCACCCCTACAAAGTCCAATGGCTAAGTGACTCCGGCACTATACGAGTTGAGCATACGGTCCAAGTCTCCTTCAAAATTGGTGCATATGAGGACACTTTGGAGTGTGATGTCGTCCCGATGTCCGTTTGCCACCTCCTTCTTGGTCGACCATGGCAATTCGACCGCGGCGTCATCCACAACGGCGTACCAATCACTATAGCTTCAAGATGAAAGGGAAGGAATATGTGCTACGACCTGTCTCCTAGTCAAGTGATAGCCGACAAGCAAGCCACCCATCATGGAGAGAAAAGTGAGAAAGTGATCCACCAAATAGTGAGTGAGAGCAACAAGCCAAACTTGAGCGCCTCTTCGCCTAGAGAGAAAAACCTAGTCCTATTTGCCACCAAAAGTGAGATGAGAGAAGTGTGTGAGAACCCATCGAGTGTTATGCACTTTGTCCTTGTGTGCAAGGATGGGGACCCAAAAACTAACACCTCTCACGATCTACCTTTAGTGTTTCAATCTCTTTTGCAGGAATTCAAAGATGTTTTCCCCGATGAGCTACCTCCGGGTCTACATCCTCTATGAGGCATTGAGCATCGAATCGATCTCATCCCCAAAGCGCCACTACCAAACAAAGCTACATACCGCGTCAACCCCGAAGAAACTAAGGAGATCCAACGGCAAGTACAACAACTAATCAACAACGGTCATGCACATGAAAGCTTAAGTCCTTGTGTTGTTCCCGTCATACTTGTGCCCAAGCAAGACGGTAGTTTTCGCATGTGCTCAGATTATAGACCTATCAATGCTATTACCGTTCGTTTTAGGCATCCCATTCCTCGTCTAGATGATATGCTTGATGAACTTAGTGGTGCCACCATTTTCTCAAAATTGATCTTAAAAGTGGTTATTATCAAATCCGCATACAAGAAGGTGATGATTGGAAAACCGCTTTCAAAACCAAATTTGGCTTGTACGAGTGGTTGGTTATGCCTATGGGTTTATCGGAAGCTCCCGGTACTTTCATGCGTCTTATGCATTTTGTGCTTCGTCCTTATATTGGAGTCTTTGTTGTCGTCTACTTTGATGATATTCTTGTGTTTAGCAAATCCATGAAAGAGCATTTAAAGCATGTTAGGGCTGTTTTGCAAACGCTTCACAAGGAACGTCTTTATGCCAACATGAAAAGTGCACGTTTGGTGTTGACAAACTTGTTTTCTTGGGTTTTGTTGTCTCTTCCAAGGGTGTCCATGTTGATGAATCTAAAGTTGAATCAATTGAAACTTAGCCCCAATACACCAATTTGCAACAAGTGCGTAGCTTTCTTGGTCTTGCAGGTTTTTATCGTCGCTTTGTGAAAGACTTTAGCACTATTGTCGCTCCTTTGCATGCCTTGAGTAAGAAGAATGCTCCTTTTGTTTGGGGATCTTTGCAATCCACCGCTTTTAATGAGCTCAAATCTTTGCTTACTCATGCTCTGGTTCTTGCTTTGCCCAACTTTGACAAAACTTTTGAGGTTCATTGTGATGCAAGTGGTACCAAAATTGGCGGAGTTTTGATGCAAGAAAAACGAGCCATTGCTTATTTTAGTGAAAAACTCTCCGGTGCTCAACTTAACTATCCCATATATGACAAAGAATTGTATGCCTTAGTGCGTGTGCTACATGTTTGGGAACATTACCTTAGACCTCATGAGTTTGTCATCCATACCGATCATGAAACGCTTAAGTACTTAAAAGGTCAAACTAAGTTGAACAAGCGTCATGCCAAATGGAGTGAATTTATTGAATCTTTCCCCTATATGATCAAGTACATTAAGGGTAAGGGAAATGTAGTTGCGGATGCACTTTCACGCATATGCACGCTTGTCACTCAACTTGAGTTGAATGTTGTTGGTTTTGAGCACATAAAGGACTTGTATGCTAATGATCCATCTTTTGCTATTCCTTATGCTAAGTGTTTGACGCATACTTCTTGGGAACAATATTACATCAAATATGATTATCTTATGAGAGCTAACAAACTTTGCATTCCTGAGTCTTCTCTTTGTTTTCTCCTTTTGCAAGAGGCTCGTGGAGGCGGGCTCATGGGACACTTCGGACGCAACAAGACATTCGCCACGCTCTCCAAGAACTACTTTTGGCCCAAGATGTTCCGTGATGTCTCACGCTTCACCAACCGATGCTCTACATGTCGCAAAGCTAAGTCTAAAGCTCAATCCCATGGTCTTTACATGCCTCTTCCTATTCCTTATCAGCCTTGGGAAGACATTAGCATGGATTTTGTACTTGGTTTGCCTAGAACTCAAAATGGAAAGGATTTCGTGTTTGTTGTTGTGGACCGTTTCTCTAAAATGGCTCATTTTATTCCATGCAACAAGATAGACGATGCTTCACACATTGCGAATATCTTTTATAGGAACATCTTGCGTCTCCATGGAGTACCAAAGACAATTGTCTCCGACCGCGACATCAAGTTCTTGAGTTACTTTTGGAAGATTCTATGCGCCAAGCTCGGAATCAAGCTCTTTTTCTCATCCGCATACCTGTTGGGGAACGTAGTAATTTCAAAAAATTTCCTACGTACACGCAAGATCATGGTGATGGCATAGCAACGAGAGGGAAGAGTGTTGTCCACGTACCCTCGTAGACCGTAAGTGGAAGCGTTAGCACAACGCGGTTGATGTAGTCGTACGTCTTCACGATCCGACCGATCCAAGCACCGAATGTACGGTACCTCCGAGTTCAGCACACGTTCAGCTCGATGACGATCCCCGGGCTCCGATCCAGCAAAGCTTCGGGGATGAGTTCCGTCAGCACGACGGTGTGGTGACGATGATAATGCTCTACCGGCGCAGGGCTTCGCCTAAACTCCGCGACGATATGACCGAGGTGGAATATGGTGGAAGGGGGCACCGCACACGGCTAAGGAACGATCCGTAGATCAACTTGTGTCTCCATGGGGTGTCCCCTGCCCCCGTATATAAAGGAGCCACGGGGGAGGAGGCGGCCGGCCAAGGAGGGCGCGCCAAGGGGGGGAGTCGTACTCCCACCGGGAGTAGGACTCCCTTCTTTCCTAGTTGGAATAGGAGAAGGGGGGAAAGAGAAGGAAGAGGGGAAGGAAAGGGGGGGCGCCGCCCCCTTTCCCTTGTCCTATTCGGACTAGGAAGGGGAGGGGCGCGTGGCCCCCTCCTACCTCCTTCCCTCTTCTCTCGAGGCCCATGTAGGCCCAATAACCCCCCGGGGGGTTCCGGTAACCTCCCGGTACTCCGGTAAAATGTCGATTTCACCCGGAACGATTCCGATGTCCAAATATAGGCTTCCAATATATCGATCTTTATGTCTCGACCATTTCGAGACTCCTCGTTACGTCCGTGATCACATCCGGGACTCCGAACAAACTTCGGTACATCAAAACTTATAAACTCATAATAAAACTGTCATCGTAACGTTAAGCGTGCGGACCCTACGGGTTCGAGAACTATGTAGACATGACCTAGAACTATTCTCGGTCAATAACCAATAGCGGAACCTGGATGCCCATATTGGTTCCTACATATTCTACGAAGATCTTTATCGGTCAAACCGCATAACAACATACGTTGTTCCCTTTGTCATCGGTATGTTACTTGCCCGAGATTTGATCGTCGGTATCCAATACCTAGTTCAATCTCGTTACCGGCAAGTCTCTTTACTCGTTCCGTAATGCATCATCCCGTAACCAACTCATTTGGTCACATTGCTTGCAAGGCTTATAATGATGTGCATTACCAAGAGGGCCCAGAGATACCTCTCCGACAATCGGAGTGACAAAACCTAATCTCGAAATACGCCAACTCAACATGTACCTTCGGAGACACCTGTAGTACTCCTTTATAATCACCCAGTTACGTTGTGACGTTTGGTAGTACCCAAAGTGTTCCTCCGGTAAACGGGAGTTGCATAATTCTCATAGTTACAGGAACATGTATAAGTCATGAAGAAAGCAATAGCAATATACTAAACAATCAATTGCTAGGCTAACGGAATGGGTCATGTCAATCACATCATTCTCCTAATGATGTGATCCCATTAATCAAATGACAACACATGTCTATGGTTAGGAAACACAACCATCTTTGATTAATGAGCTAGTCAAGTAGAGGCATACTAGTGACTATATGTTTGTCTATGTATTCACACATGTATCATGTTTTCGGTTAATACAATTCTAGCATGAATAATAAACATTTATCATGATATGAGGAAATAAATAATAACTTTATTATTGCCTCTAGGGCATATTTCCTTCAGTCTCCCACTTGCACTAGAGTCAATAATCTAGTTCACATCATCATGTGATTCAACACCAATATTCACATCTGTATGTCATTAACACCCATAGTTCACATCTTCATGTGACCAACACCCAAAGGGTTTACTAGAGTCAATAATCTAGTTCACATAGATATGTGGCTAACACCCAAAGAGTACTAAGGTGTGATCATGTTTTGCTCGTGAGAGAAGCTTAGTCAACGGGTCTGTCACATTCAGAGCCGTATGTATTTTGCAAATATTCTATGTCTACAATGCTCTGTACGGAGCTACTCTAGCTAATTGCTCCCACTTTTAATATGTATCCAGATTGAGACTTAGAGTCATCTGGATCGGTGTAAAAGCTTGCACTGATGTAACTTTTTACGACGGGCTCTTTTATCACCTCCATAATCGAGAAGTATTTCCTTGGTCCTCACTAAGGATATTCTTGAGCGCTGTCCAGTGATCTACTTCTAGATCACTATTGTACTCCCTTGCCAAATTCAGAGCAAGGTATACAATAGGTCTGGTACATAGCATACTTTATAGAACCTATGACTGAGGCATAGGGAATGACTTTCATTCTCTTTCTATTTTCTGCCATAGTCGGGTTTTTGAGTCTTACTCAACTTCACACCTTGCAACACAGGCAAGAACTCTTTCTTTGACTGTTCCATTTTGAACTACTTCAAAAAATTTATCAAGGTATGTACTCATTGAAAAACTTATCAAGCGTCTTGATCTATCTATATAGATCTTGATGCTCAATGTGTAAGCAGCTTCACCGAGGTCTTTCTTTGAAAAAACTCCTTTCAAACACTCCTTTATGCTTTCCAGAAAATTCTACATCATTTCCAATTAATAATATGTCATTCACATATACTTATCAGAAATGTTGTAGTGCTCCCACTCACTTTCTTGTAAATACAGTTCTTTCCAAAAGTCTGTATAAAACCAAATGCTTTGATCAACTCATCAAAACGTATATTCCAACTCCGAGATGCTTGCACCAGTCCATTGATGGATTGCTGGAGCTTGCACACTTTGTTAGCATCTTTAGGATTGACAAAAACTTTCTGGTTGCATCATATACAACTCTTCTTTAATAAATCCATTAAGGAATGCAGTTTTGAGATCCATTTGCCAGATTTCATAAAATGTGGCAATTGCTAACATGATTCAGTCAGACTTAAGCTTCGATACGAGTGAGAAAATCTCATCGTATTCAACACCTTGAACTTGTTGAAAACATTTCGCAACAAGTCGAGCTTAGTAGATAGTAACACTACTATCAGTGTCCGTCTTCCTCTTGAAGATCCATTTATTTAACATGGCTTGCTGATCATTGAGCAAGTCAATCAAAGTCCGTACTTTGTTCTCATACATGGATCATATCTCAGATTTTATGGCCTCATGCCATTTCGCGGAATCTGGGCTCATCATCGCTTCCTCATAGTTCGTAGGTTCATCATGGTCTAGTAACATGACTTCCAGAATATGATTGCCGTACCACTCTGGTGCGGATCTTACTCTGGAAGACCTACGAGGTTTGGTAGCAACTTGATCTGAAGTTTCATGATCATCATCATTAACTTCCTCACTAATTGGTGTAGGAATCATTGGAACTGATTTCTGTGATGAACTACTTTCCAATATGGGAGAAGGTACAATTACCTTATCAAGTTCTACTTTCCTCCCACTCACTTCTTTCGAGAGAAACTTCTTCTCTGGAAAGGATCCATCTTAGCAACGAATAACTTGCCTTCGGATCTGTGATAGAAGGTGTACCCAATAGTTACCTTTGGGTATTCTATGAAGACACACTTCTCTGATTTGGGTTCGAGCTTATCTGGTTGAAGTTTCTTCACATAAGCATCGCAGCCCCAAACTTTAAGAAACGACAACTTTGGTTTCTTGCCAAACCACAGTTCATAAGGCGTCGTCTCAACGGATTTTGATGGTACCCTATTAAACGTGAATGCAGCTGTATCTAATGCACAACCCCAAAACGATAGTGGTAAAACCGATAAGAGACATCATAGATCGCACCATTTCCAATAAAATGCGGTTACGACGTTCGGACACACCATAACGTTGTGGTGTTCCAGGTGGCGTGAGCTATGAAACTATTCCACATTGTTTTAACTGAAGACCAAACTCGTAACTCAAATATTCGTCTCCGCGATCAGATCGTAGAAACTTTATTTTCTTGTTACGATGATTTTTCCACTTCACTCTGAAATTCTTTGAACCTTTCAATTATTTCAGACTTATGTTTCATCAAGTAGATATACCCATATCTGCTCAAATCATTTTGTGAAGGTCAGAAAATAACGATACTTGCCACGAGCATTAACACTCATTGGATCGCATACATCGGTATGTATTATTTCCAATAAGTCAGTAGCTTGTTCCATTTTTCCGGAGAACGGAGTTTTTAGTCATCTTGCCCAAAAGGCACGGTCCGCAAGCATCAAATGATTCATAACCAAGTGACTCCGAAAATCCATATTTATGGAGTTTCTTCATGCGCTTTACACCGATATGACCCAAACGGCAGTGCCACAAATAAGTTGCACTATCATTATCAACTTTGCATCTTTTGACATCAATATTATGAATATGTGTATCACTACGACCGAGATCCAACAAACTATTTTCATTGGGTGTATGACCATCAAAGGTTTTATTCATTTAAACAGAACAACAATTATTCTCTGATTTTAAATGAATAACCGTATTGCAATAAACATGATCAAATCATATTCATGCTCAACGCAAACACCAAATAACATTTATTTAGGTTCAACACTAATCTCGAAAGTATAGGGAGTGTGCGATGATGATCATATCAATCTTGGAACCACTTCCAACATACATCGTCACTTCACCCTCAACTAGTTTCTGTTTATTCTGTAACTCCTGTTTCGAGTTACTAATCTTAGCAACCGAACAAGTATCAAATACTCAGGGGTTACTATAAACACTAGTAAGGTACACATCAATAACATGTATATCAAATATACCCTTGTTCACTTTGCCATCATTCTTATCCACCAAATATTCAAGGCATTTCCGCTTCTAGTGACCATTTCCTTTGCAGTGTAAGCACTCAGTTTCAGGCTTTGGTTCAGCTTTGGGCTTCTTCATGGGAGTGACAACTTGCTTGTCATTCTACTTGAAGTTCCCCTTTCTTTCCCTTTGCCCTTTTTCTTGAAACTAGTGATCTTGTCAACCATCAACACTTGATGCTCTTTCTTGATTTCTAACTTCGTTGATTTCAACATCACGAAGCGCTTGGGAATCGTTTTCGTCATCCCTTGCATACTATAGTTCATCACAAAGTTCTACTAACTTGGTGATGGTGACTAGAGAATTCTGTCAATCACTATCTTATCTGGAAGATTAACTCCCACTTGATTCAAGTGATTGAAGTACCCAGACAATCTGAGCACATGCTCACTAGTTGAGCGATTCTCCTCCATCTTTTAGCTATAGAACTTGTTGGAGACTTCATATCTCTCAACTCGGGTATTTGCTGGAAATATTAACTTCAACTCTTGGAACATCTCATATGGTCCATGACATTCAAAACGTCTTTGAAGTCCCGATTCTAAGCCATTAAGCATGGTGCACTAAACTATCAAGTAGTCATCATATTGAGCTAGCCAAACATTCATAACGTCTGCATCTGCTCCTGCAATAGGTCTGTCACCTAGCGGTGCATTAAGGACATAATTCTTCTGTGCAACAATGAGGATAAACCTCAGATCACAGATCCAATCCGCATCATTGCTACTAACATCTTTCAACACAATTTTCTCTAGGAACATATCGAAATAAATATATGAACGCAACAACGCAAGCTATTGATCTACAACATAATTTGCAAAATACTATCAGGTACTAAGTTCATGATAAATTTAAGTTCAATTAATCATATTACTTAAGAACTCCCACTTAGACAGACATCTCTCTAGTCATCTAAGTGATCACGTGATCCAAATCAACTAAACCATGTCCGATCATCACGTGAGATGGAGTAGTTTCAATGGTGAACATCACTATGTTGATCATATCTACTATATGATTCACGTTCGACCTTTCGGTCTCCGTGTTCCGAGGCCATATCTGTATATGCTAGGCTCGTCAAGTATGACCTGAGTATTCTGCGTGTGCAACTGTTTTGCACCCGTTGTATTTGAACGTAGAGCCTATCACACCCGATCATCACGTGGTGTCTCAGCACGAAGAACTTTCGCAACGGTGCATACTCAGGGAGAACACTTCTTGATTATTAGTGAGAGATCATCTTAAAATGCTACCGTCAATCAAAGCAAGATAAGATGCATAAAGGATAAACATCACATGCAATCAATATAAGTGATATGATATGGCCATCATCATCTTGTGCTTGTGATCTCCATCTTCGAAGCACCATCGTGATCACTATCGTCACCGGCGCGACACCTTGATCTCCATCGTAGCATCGTTGTCGTTACGCCATCTATTGCTTCTACGACTATCGCCACCGCTTAGAGATAAAGTAAAGCATTTACAGGGCGTTTGCATTTCATACAATAAAGCGACAACCATATGGCTCCTGCCAGTTGCCGATAACTTCGGTTACAAAACATGATCATCTCATACAATAAAATATAGCATCACGTCTTGACCATATCACATCACAACATGCCCTGCAAAAACAAGTTAGACGTCCTCTACTTTGTTGTTGCAAATTTTACGTGGCTGCTACGGGCTTTAGCAAGAACCATTCTTACCTACGCATAAAAACCACAATGATAGTTCGTCAAGTTGGTGCTGTTTTAACCTTCGCAAGGACCGGGCGTAGCCACACTCGATTCAGCTAAAGTGAGAGAGACAGACACCCGCCAGCCACCTTTAAGCATGAGTGCTCGTAACGGTGAAACCAGTCTCGCGTAAGCGTACGCGTAATGTCGGTCCGGGCCGCTTCATCTCACAATACCGCCGAACCAAAGTATGATATGCTGGTAAGCAGTATGACTTGTATCGCCCAAAACTCACTTGTGTTCTACTCGTGCATATAACATCAACGCATAAAACCTAGGCTAGGATGCCACTGTTGGGGAACGTAGTAATTTCAAAAAAATTCCTACGTACACGCAAGATCATGGTGATGGCATAGCAACGAGAGGGAAGAGTGTTGTCCACGTACCCTCGTAGACCGTAAGCGGAAGCGTTAGCACAACGCGGTTGATGTAGTCGTATGTCTTCACGATCCGACCGATCCAAGCACCGAACGTACGGCACCTCCAAGTTCAGCACACGTTCAGCTCGATGACGATCCCCGGGCTCCGATCCAGCAAAGCTTCGAGGATGAGTTCCGTCAGCACGACGGCGTGGTGACGATGATAATGCTCTACCGGCGCAGGGCTTCGCCTAAACTCCGCGACGATATGACCGAGGTGGAATATGGTGGAAGGGGGCACCGCACACGGCTAAGGAACGATCCGTAGATCAACTTGTGTCTCCATGGGGTGTCCCCTGCCCCCGTATATAAAGGATCCAGGGGGGAGGAGGCAGCCAGCCAAGGAGGGCGCGCCAAGGGGGGGAGTTCTACTCCCACCGGGAGTAGGACTCCCTTCTTTCCTAGTTGGAATAAGAGAAGGGGGGAAAGAGGAGGAAGAGGGGAAGGAAAGGGGGGGCGCCGCCCCCTTTCCCTTGTCCTATTCGGACTAGGAAGGGGAGGGGGGCGCGGCCCCCTCCTGCCTCCTTCCCTCTTCTCCCTCGAGGCCCATGTAGGCCCAATAACCCCCCGGGGGGGTTCCGGTAACCTCCCAGTACTCCGGTAAAATGCCGATTTCACCCGGAACAATTCCGATGTCCAAATATAGGCTTCCAATATATCGATCTTTATGTCTCGACCATTTAGAGACTCCTCGTTATGTCCGTGATCACATCCGGGACTCCGAAAAAACTTCGGTACATCAAAACTTATAAACTCATAATAAAACTGTCATCGTAACGTTAAGCGTGCAGACCCTACGGGTTCGAGAACTATGTAGACATGACCTAGAACTATTCTCGGTCAATAACCAATAGCGGAACCTGGATGCCCATATTGGTTCCTACATATTCTACGCAGATCTTTATCGGTCAAACCGCATAACAACATACATTGTTCCCTTTGTCATCGGTATGTTACTTGCCCGAGATTTGATCGTCGGTATCCAATACCTAGTTCAATCTCGTTACCGGCAAGTCTCTTTACTCGTTCCGTAATGCATCATCCCGTAACCAACTCATTTGGTCACATTGCTTGCAAGGCTTATAATGATGTGCATTACCGAGAGGGCCCAGAGATACCTCTCCAACAATCGGAGTGACAAAACCTAATCTCGAAATACGCCAACTCAACATGTACCTTCGGAGACACCTGTAGTACTCCTTTATAATCACCCAGTTACGTTGTGACGTTTGGTAGTACCCAAAGTGTTCCTCCGGTAAACGGGAGTTGCATAATTCTCATAGTTACAGGAACATGTATAAGTCATGAAGAAAGCAATAGCAATATACTAAACGATCAATTGCTAGGCTAACGGAATGGGTCATGTCAATCACATCATTCTCCTAATGGTGTGATCCCATTAATCAAATGACAACACATGTCTATGGTTAGGAAACACAACCATCTTTGATTAATGAGCTAGTCAAGTAGAGGCATACTAGTGACTATATGTTTGTCTATGTATTCACACATGTATCATGTTTCCGGTTAATACAATTCTAGCATGAATAATAAACATTTATCATGATATGAGGAAATAAATAGTAACTTTGTTATTGCCTCTAGGGCATATTTCCTTCAATACCATCCTCAAACCGACGACCAAATGGAGGTAACGAACCATACGCTCTCCACTCTACTTCGCGTATTGATCAAGAAGAACATCAAGGAGTGGGAGGAGTGTCTAGCCATCACCGAGTATGCCTACAACCGTGCAAGACATTCGACTACCGACAAGTCCCCCTTCGAGGTCGTCTACGGCTTCAACCTGTTGTCCCCATTGGACATTCTACCTCTTCCTCTACAAGAGTGCACCAACCTCGACGCAAGTGCCCGTGCAAGCTACATCAAGAAGATGCATGAAGATACAAGGCACACCATCGAGTGCCAAGTACAACGACTCGCGACCAAGCTCAACATCAACAAGCAACCCATGATATTCAACATTGGAGATCTTGTGTGGCTACACCTTCGCGAGGACCGCTTCCCCAACGAACGCAAGTCCAAACTTCTACCTCGAGCCGATGGACCATTCAAGGTGCTAGCACGCTACAACAACAATGCTTCCAAGATCGATCTGCCACGCGACAAGTACAACGTGAGCGACTTCTTCAACGTCACATATCTCTCCCCGTACCATGGTGATGAGGATTTCGATCTGAGGTTGGATCTTTCCCAAGGGGGGGGAGGGAGATGATGCGGAGCATCCTTCGGTCATCCCCACGGACCTTCCATCATCTCACCAAGCACCAAGAGGACCCATGACTAGAGCACGAGCTAGAGCTCTCGAGACCGAGGTGACTTCTCTCCTTAGTGATATCTCATATGATCCTCTCGAGACATGGCTACTACCTAAGTCCGGAATGTTGTGCATGATTAGGTACCAAGAGGACCCTCCTGAGGATGCTCATGAAGATGGTCAAGACCCCAAGTCCACGGAAGAAGAGAACCAACGGAAGAAGGCGAGAACAGCCTCCAGGCACCGGACATCCGGCCATGGCCCCGGACATCCGGCCCCTGGAGATCTACATGGCCAGGAATATGCAGCAGAAGCTACAGGGCTCGGACATCCGGCGTCCAGCCCGGACATCCGGCCCTCCTTACCAGAAATCCGGCCTCCAACCCGGACATCCGGAGGCACCATCCAGGGAGCACAGAAGGCTGCCCCGACAGCCCGGACATCCGGTCATCACCCCGGACATCCGGCGCCTCCTGAAGCCCCGGACATTCGGCCCCTCCGCCCGGACATCCGGCGCCGCCCATCTAGAGAGCAGCACGTCCGTCTCCACCAGCCCGGACATCCTGCCCTTCAGCTCGGACATCCGACCCCTCGCGAGCGCCCGGACATCCGGCCCGACGGCCGGACATCCGGCCCTCCCTGTCTGCGAACAGTGTAAGGGTCGTGGCCCGTGTACCCCCTCGCCCCCTAGACTATATATACTCCATCTCCACCTATTTCTAGGGTTAGCATTGGTTTAGCTCATTTGAGATAGAGCATTGCTCATCCGTACCGGATCTACTCCTCGTGAGGGACCGCACCTCTTCGGAGAAGATCCACCCAGATTCAAGACCTCCATCCGGAGAAGACACTCAAGACCTCCTCACGAAGAAGAACGATTACTCTTGTATCGTCCCTTGCTGACTTTGGATCTCGTGTTACTTTGTGCTTCGGTGATCTAGCACTTGTGTGATCATATTCGTGTCAGTTGAGTGTTTCTCTTGTTGTTTCCCGTGATTTCCCTCGTGTTCTTCCGCATGTTCTTCGTGTTCCTCGTAAGGATCCTCTCCAAACGTGAAAGATCGGCCCCATAGGGTTCCACCCTACATCACTTAAGCTGATTATGTCGGTTCTCATTTTTGAAGAACAAAGCGCCTTTGTACCTGGGAGGCTTGTCACTGATAATGTACTTGTTGCCTATGAGTTCACGCTATCAGAACGAGAAAAAAAGGAAGAGACCACTTTGTGCTATCAAACTCGACATGATGAAGGCATATGATAGGGTGGAGTGGGGTTTCCTTAAACAGATACTGACACAATTTGGCTTTGAGGCTGGTTGGATAGATATGATCATGAGATGTGTCACCTCCGCTAATTTTGTTGTGAAGCTCAACGGAGGCTACTCCAGGAGACTTTTCTCGTCTAGAGAACTGCGGCAAGGGGATCCCTTATCCCCTTACTTGTTCTTGTTTTGTGTGAAAGGTTTCTCGGCCTTGCTGAAGCAGGCTCAGGAGGAGAACGAGTTTAAGGGGGTGTCGTTTGGGAGCACTAGCCCCCAAGTGACACATCTCTTATTTGCTGATGATAGCATTGTTTTTCTCCAGGGTTCTACGGAAAATCTTGAGAAGTTGAAAGTCATCTTGGAGGTGTACGAGGAAGCTTCTGGGCAAAAAGTGAATATAAATAAGTCCTCCATCTTCTTTGGGAAGGGTTGCCCAGAGAGGCAAAAGGAGGAGCTTAAGAGAGCAATCGGGATTGAGTCGGAGGCCTTAAGTGAGAGATATTTAGGCCTTCCAATGGTGGTGGGGAGAGCTAAAGATGGTGTGTTCAAATATGTCATGGAAAGCTCAAAAAAGAAGGTCACGGGATGGAAGGGACATGGCCTATCTAAGAAGGCACGAGAGGTCTTAGTGAAGTCCGGGCTGCAGTCTACCCCCATGTTTACCATGAGTTGTTTTCACCTCACAAAGAAGATGTGTGCCGGAATTTGTCATCAATCTCCTCTAAATTCTGGTGGGGTGCAACCAATGGTGAGCGCAAGGTACACTGGATTGCTTGGAATAAGATGTGTGCAGCAAAGCGTGCGGGTGGCATGGGGTTCAGAGATCCGGAAGCGTTCAACCAGGCCCTTCTGGCAAAACAAGCCTGGAGGGTGTTACAGGTGCCTTCTTCACTTTGTGCAAGGGTTTTGAAGGCTCGTTACTTTAGCGATGGGGGAATTCTCAATGCTTCCTGTCCGGCGGGAGGATCGTACAAGTTCAGAAGCATTATCCATGGGCATGACCTGCTGCGAGCCGGGCTGGTGTGGAGGATAGGGGATGGCATGAAGGTCAACATACACCATGATTAGTGGATCCCGAGGAAAGGGAGCTTGGTGCCACTGGGTGCTGAGTTCGTCCCTGGTGTGACTAAAGTTGGCCATCTCTTGGACCAGTCTGGGGTGAGATGGGATGCGCAGAATGTGGACACTATGTTTTCAAGTGATGATGCTAGAGATATCAAACAGATCGCTGTGGGCGGGCCGGGAGTCGAGGACTGCCTCGCATGGAACTATACGAAGAACGGTCAGTTCACGGTCCGGTCTGCGTACCACCTACGCATGTAGATGAACAAGGCCAGGTACAATCAGGCGGAGTCCTCATCTGTGAGCAACCACAAAAGCTGGCTGGCGTTATGGGATTCGGCCGCCCCGGGGAAGGCCAAGATACACATGCGGCGCCTGATGAAAAATGGCCTTGCTGTTGGGCATGAGCTGAGAAGGCGGAGTATTAAGCCTGGTGTGTTCTGTGCTGCTTGCGGTCGGGATGAGACCGTTTGTCAGCGCTTTTGGGGATGTCCGCATTGGGCCTTGTTCTGGAAGAGACTGTGCTAAAAAACGGGAATGAGGGTGGCGATCCCACCCTGTCATATGGATTCCCAGAGTGCTCTCACTAGGTGGCTGCTGGACTGGCTTGCCGTTGCCCAAGAAGAGGAAAGATTGTTGGTGATTCAGGATGTTTATGCTCTGTGGCTGGCGTGGAACGAAACCGGGGAAGGGAAGCGCATCGAGGACCCGCTGGCGATTGCTCGACGGGTGGTGTCTCTCATGGAGGAATGGAAGCAAGTCCATGAGCGTTCTCCATCATCGCCGAAGCTTAGGGTCCAAGGCAAATGGGAGGCGCCGGAAGCAGGGTGGGTGAAGGCCAACGCTGATGGGGCCCTGTCTGTGCAAAGGGAGCGAGGAGGGGCTGGTGTAGTTTTCCGAGACCACAATGGTGTTTTTTTTGGCTGCAGCGTGCCATTGCTACAACAATGTGGTGAGCCCCAAGGTAGCTGAAGTTCTCGCATGCAAGAGGGCGCTTCAAGTGGTATCTGAGATCAATGTGAAAATGATTCATCTGGAGTTTGATAATGCTGTTGTAGTTCACACCATCAATAGTAGCAAGCAGGATCTCTCTATGATTGGGTTGGCTGTTCAAGAAATCAAGAATATGCTCCAGCTGTTCAATGCCGTGGAGGTGTCGTGGAGGAGTCGAGAAGCAAATCGCGCCGTCGACAAGTTAGCTAAAGTAGGTTTAGGTGATGATTTATGTAAGGTTTGGTTTTCTGTACCACAAAGCACGTTCTGGAGGTCTTGTCGGATGACATTCCTAGCTTCGGTTAATTTATGACGGCGATGTTGATCCTTAAATAAAAAAAAAGACCACATTTATACTACAAGGGAATAATTTTTTCTCATTGGTGGACATATTTCCTTTTCGTTTTGTTAGCTAGCATCATCAGGCATTCAGGCTACAAAGAGTGATGCTATGCAGACAACAACCTTTGCCCGATCTGTAGACGACCCACACAATCACACTATCCATGAATAAGCAAAGCGTAGCCTCGGCCATCTCATTGGTTGTGAGATCGTAGCACTCGACGTCGTACGTGGCTGCAAATATAACACACTTCTTCTTTTATCTGCCTTGAAACAAGATAAGAAGTGTTCCATACGTTTGTAAGTAAATAAATGATCATATACCACGTGATACATGGGGTAAGTAATCTAAACTATTTAAAAAATAAAAATAAACAAAAAAAGTCGTATCCATGACATGTGCACGAAGATTTTTTGACTGCCATCAAGTCATGCCAGCTTCGGTATGAAACCATTGACAACGGCGCGTCGGGGACTTGTTCTGACAGCGGCAGTGATCATCTATTAATTCATGAACTTCGATATAATTTTATGTTTGTGATGTGTTATACTTTTCATGAAATTTTATAATTGATACGAGTCCTTTTCGAGACAAACACGGGGGATGTGAAAATCAAGGAAGTTAACTAACTCACGTTGTGACATTCTCACTCACTTTGTTGGCACGGTGGATATGCAATTCTCCCACCTAGATGAAGACATCGTCACGTCGCACTCATTTCAGACAGCAGCCAAGTTTCGGTGCGACCTCCGAATTCCCGCACCCATCCGCAATTCAGCATCGCTCTACGCCACAAATTGCGCCGGGACTTGAAGGCTACAGCCAGCAGAGCATCTTGTCTTGGACAAAAGAAAAAGGAGAGATCGAACAGCCAGCAGAGCATCTTGGACAAAAAAAAAACAAAAAAGAATCGGATATCATATCGGGATTTTGAACCCTACGTGAATCGAACACGCAACCTTCTGATCTGGAGTCAGACGCGCTACCATTGCGCCAAGGATCCGATGTGTTCTAGTGCTACCATTGTCCATTTTAAGAGCATCTACAGTGGGGCGCCTGGCCGGGCAGTCCGATCACTGTCCAATCACGATTACCCAGACGGCCCCTCAAACGGGCCTCAAATGCTCGGGTTGACCGTCACCCTCATATCCAGTTTAAATATGGGGATGTATATGAGAATAAGGCGCCCTGACACGGCCGCCATGTCGGACTGACGACGGGATCCCACGCGAAAACACTCGGAAACCCGGCGGTCTGAAACTCGTCTCCTCCGTCGGACCGGTGTTGCCGCGTGGCGCCGCTCGACGGGCCGTGTAGTGCCTAGCCCGACTATTTAAGTCGACCGGCGGCAGCGAAAACCTACCATCGACATTTTCCTTCGCCTGTCCACCGCCTTCGCTTTCCACTACCCTCCCCCTCCCCCGGTCCGCATAATAGCCATGCCCCATGACACCGGGTGAGGAGCGAGCCATTTCTAACGCCGGAGCGCCGGCTCGAGCTCCTTGAGCGGATGCGGGCAAGGCGCGAAGTCTAGATCGCTGCGAGGCTACCTCCGGATGCTGTGGATTCGAAGGAGTTGGAGGAGGATGTGGGGGACGTTAGCGACGCAGATCTGCAGACGGAGCAGCAAACCATCCTCGATTACCTCCGCTCGAAGTCGGCTGCGGAGGCCAGACGCCTCGTCGACAGGAAATGGAGGCGCAACAGGCAGCGGAGGAGGTTGAGATGCTCGCCTACATGGATGAAGTCGAGCAGGAGAAGGATGAGCAGGAGCCCTCCTATTCGGAGCCCGGCACCGTCGTGGACATCTCCGACGACGAAGATTAGCTAGGTTAGTACATAGGATTACTTTTGCGTGCTTTGTATGGATTTAGGTGGAGGATGCTGTCAAAGCGGGAGGAGGATGATTAATTTGAGATGTGACCGGATGCTCTAACATAAGTAAATTATTCTGGTACAAGAAAAGAAAAAAAACTGGCAACGCGGGAGGAGGATGATTAATTTTAATTTTTTTGAGAGAGGAGGATGATTAATTTGAGATGTGACCGGATGCTCTAACATAAGTAAATTATACTGGTACAAGAAAAGAAAAAAAGGAATCGGATTATATTGTTCGGGATTTTGAACCCTACGTGAATCGAACACGCAACCTTCTGATCTGGAGTCAGACGCGCTACCATTGCGCCAAGGATCCGACGTGACAGACTCTTTCAGTAAGCCATGAAATACAGGACATGTGGTCTTTTCTTTTGGACAGAAAACCAACGATGAAAATTTTCTTTTGGGTGACGATGACGTACTCCATTATGGGAACCACACCGGGGATTATTATGACAACATTTTAATTTAGGAGCTTGGGGCATAGAGTGACACTTGCCGTTTGGGCCTCTGATGTACCCCAGGCATGCACAAGTATTCAGAACATTCCCCACAAAAAAAGTCTTCACAACATTCCCACAAAAAAACCAGTTCTATTGGAAAATTCCTTTTGATCTAAATGGAAGGATACAGTATTTTCTTACTAGAAATTGCACTAACTATAAAATAAAAGTTTTAATTTAGGTTTTCCCGCAACTAAAGGAAAAGAGAATGGAAGAATTCTTCTTATTGCATAATAAAACAAAATAAAGTCTTCAGAACATCAGGCAAATGAACTGCTGAAACCACACAGAACCAACAAAACGGCAAGCAGAGCAACCACAAGGCTTTAGCTCAAACCAAAGAGAAACTAATGTGGCTTCCATCAAAGTTACCTCCAGCAATAGCTCTGAAAGCGGGAGAAAATGCACAAAGGAAAAACAAATATAAGAATTATCAGCTCATCGCTCTGGCATGGCACGAAGTGGGCCATGAGAAATGGGGAACCCAAACATCGCATTGCTGATTGATGCGTATCGGTTATCAGCAATCGGAGGAACCATGCTTGAGCTTGTTGACATGTGTGGATATATACCGCCATAACTTGGAAGAAACATCCAGCACTCAGGACCAAGGTATCAACTGAAATCGATGAACCTGTGTACAATACAATCCGGCTTAAAAATGACTCAGGTGACACAAAAATCTATTGCGTGGGGCTTCAGGCGAGCAAAAGTCCACAGGAACTCAGTCCTCCAGACTAAGCAATCTTCTCCTTGGTGATGCAGGGTGAGGGCATCTCCAGCCGCGCCCCCAACAGACCCCCCAGGCCACTTTTTCGACGCCGGCGTCGAAAAAACGGCCCAGTCGCGCCTCCAGGACGCCGAAAATCGCCGGTTCGGACCTTTTTTCCGCCCGGCGGTCACAGGCCGAACCCGGCGCGCTGGGGAGCCGTTGGGGGCTCCGGCGCTAGGGAAAAGCACGCCTGGCCCACACCGACAGGGGAAAAGTCAAGGGTTTCTTCCCCCGACTCGCCTCGCACCCCCGCGCCCTCGGCCACCACTAGCTATATCCCGACGACGGCCGCCGGCCTACTCCGCTAGATAGCCATTCCCCGCCGGAAAATAGCAGCGGTTCGCCGCGGCGCGCAACAGCTGGGCGTTTCCGGCCGCCGTTTCCGGCCGCGGAGGCGCGGTTTAACGGCGGGTACACGCCCACCGAGCGCAAGGTGTTCGGCGTTTTGACTGTGCCGGTGATGGACTCGGATGAGGAGGAAGAGCTCGCCACGCTGCTGGAGGAGGAAGCCGCGGCCGACGTCCAGGAAGAAGAGCATCTGATGGTGCTCGCCGCCCTCGCCCAGCTGCTGGCGAGCAATGAAAAGCCGCGTCGAGGTGGCTCGGCGCCGGGGCGGGTGAAAGCAAAGATACGGCATCGTCTGCACGGCTACTGCATGCTCTACTCCGACTACTTCGCCGATGCTCCACTTCATGGCGAGAGAACATTTCGGCGCCGTTATCGGATGAGCCGAAAGCTCTTCCTCAGGATTGTGAATTCCATCCGGGAGTTCGACAACTACTTCAAGTGCAAGATGGAATGCACTGGCGCTCTTGGATTCACCTCCATCCAGAAGTGCACGACAGCGATGAGGATGCTTGCATATGGAGCTCCCAGTGATTCACTCGACGACTATGGGCGCATGGCCGAGTCCACCAGCATAGAGTGTTTCTACAAGTTCTGTCGGGCAGTGGTGGCAGTGTTTGGGCCACAATACTTGAGAACACCCAATGCGGAAGACACTGCTCGGATCCTAGCCCAGAATGCAGCAAGAGGATTTCCTGGGATGCTTGGAAGCATCGACTGCATGCATTGGAAATGGAAGAACTGCCCATTTGGTTGGCAGGGGATGTACAAAGGCGCCAAAGGCGGTTGCAGTGTGGTGCTTGAGGCGGTAGCCACACAGGACCTCTGGATTTGGCACTCCTTCTTTGGTATGTCAGGAACTCACAATGACATCAACGTGCTGCAGTGCTCTCCTGTTTTTGCCAAGCTCGTTGAGGGCCATTCTCCTCCGGTGAACTTCGAGATCAATGGGCACCAATACAACAAGGGGTACTATCTAGCTGACGGCATCTATCCGAGATGGTCGACATTTGTGAAGACGATCTCAAACCCTGTGGCAGGAGGCAAGAACGCCTGGTTTGCGAAGGTTCAAGAGGCTTGCAGGAAGGATGTCGAGCGGGCATTTGGTGTGCTCTAGCCGAAGTTGATCACCAGCTACCGACAACTTGGACTGCCTATCTCAGTATGCGTCAGGAGATCCGAGACCCACAGGTGCATCATCAACTGCAGAAAGATCTGATTGAACACCTATGGAGGCTCAAGGGGGACGCCGCGTGATGAAATACGAGTTTTTATTTGTTGAACTATATAATTTGTATTGAACTATTTGTTGTTGTAGTATTTTGTTGAAGTATTTGATTTTTCTGTGATGAAATATGTGTGTGTTGATAATTGAACGCCGAAACCACGCCGAATATGGGCCTATTCTCGCCCATATGGGCCGTTTATTCGCCGAAAATGGGCTGCAAAGTGGGCCAATTTCAGCGCCTGGGGACGGGCTGGGGGCGACGACTGGGCGCAAAACCGCCCCCAGCGCCGAGTGTGTCGCCGGCTCGCCCCCAGGCGGCGCTTTTAGACGCCCCCTGGGGGGCCAACGGCTGGAGATGCCCTAACCATGCAAGACAGTGATGCAGCTCCCTGTTCTTGATGTGCAGCAGCTACACCATGATGCTGTCAGGTTTGGACATGCTCAACAATATTTCGGAACCGGACGGGGACTCACAAAGTTTCCAACGGAGGAGGTTCAGAACTCCACCTTTGCCGGGCAGAGGACCCCAACCCTAGAAACTCCCGTGACACCCTATACCTTGCTCAAAGCTCTAATTCCTCACGAATCCTGATCAGATCAACCAAGTTTTGTCCGACCAAATCAGTGAAAAAGCAAAAGGCACTACATCCATCTCCCTCCCTCTCAACCCCCCAAATTTGTAAACAGAAGTTTTATACCCAATAAACAGCCGTAATGCTATCTAGCAACATACAGATTCACGGCGTTTGTCGAGAGCCATCCATTTTCAGCGTCCAACAGCGAATACAACACTCAATTTCATGATGTTTTACCACAACTTCGTCTAATTCACTTGCTTCATAGATAGAGATGACAACAAAATCAGAACTTTAACCATTTCATACGTTTCAGCAAATGGAACTTGTCGCGGCGGTCAATAAGATCAGTGGCAGTTCAGTTTCAGTCAGAATGCTAAAATGAAGAGAGGATACAGAGACAAGAGCAGTGCTATGTGAATAGCTAGAGAAAATAAATTAACCTTCAATATCCCTAAAACGTGTCAAGGTTTGAGGTGAGGAGGTATTTTCCCTGCACGAGCTGCGGCATACACATCTGCAAGCTCAGGAACACTCTCCTTGTAACGGTCGATAAACCTTGATTTGAAGTACATCTCGCTCGCAGAAAGCAGTGAGCAATAGTCAGAACTCAGAAGTCCCTTGCCCCGCAGTATCTTCATGACAATGTACCGAGGCACGTGCCTCGTCTTCAGGCTGTAAGTGATCAGCGAGGGCCTGCGCACGATGTACTCTGGCTCAAGACCGACCTTGTTGATCAGGAACTCTACCGTGCTGCGCAGGTTGTCCTCAGATGATCTTAGGAGGCTTGGGTGCTTGACGACCGCAATTTTCAGCATGTCATCAGAGCAGCCAAGGGTCTTCTTCAGTAACTCCATTCTTGCACCAAGCTTCTCTTGGGTTACGCAGGAGACGGTCCCGAGCGCATACATGAATTGGCCAGAGCCGCGTGGTACCCCAAGCTCATCTGCGCGTGCGAGCAGTACCTGGAGCTTTTCTGGGCTGCAGACGAGCACCCACGTCCCACTGAGGCCAGTCTTCGCGAGATGAGGGATTTTTAACCCGCAGCGCAGAAGTAGCTCGACGTTGGGCTTAACCACCGTGTCAATGTCACGCCTTAGGAGGGCACCACCTCCCAGAGCTCCCCTCGACACGGCCTTGACCAATTCGTCGAAGGAGCCGAACAATGGGATCCAGAACCGAAGCCTGCTGGCGACGTCGCAGGAACGCAACGCCGGGGCGCCGATCAAGACGAGGCGCGCGATCTTGGAAGGGGATAGCCCGAGGTCGCGAAGCTTGGCGACGCGGGGGGCGAGGGTCTCGTCCACCCTCGAGCAGAGGAACTTCGGGTCGGCGGCGACGACGGCGGCGATGTCGGAGCTGGAGAGGCCGAGGCCCGAGAGGAAGGCGCGGACGGCGTCGGGGTTGGAGGGGGACCTGAGATGGGAGATGGACCTGGACGCCTTGAGGGATTGCGCCCGGGTGAGGCCGCAGGTGTTGACGAGGTAGTCCTGGGCGGAGAAAGGGGACTCGGTGGAGGTGGTGGCGGTGGCGGTGGCGGTGGCGGTGGCGCAGAGGTGGCGGTGGAGGGAGGTGAGGGGGAAGGTGGGGAGAGGGGAGGCGCCGCCGTCGCAGAGGAGAGAGAGCAGCCGCTTTTGGAGGCGGAGCATGGCGGCGGCGGCGTAATGCTCGCTCGGCGGGGTTTGTGGTAGGGTTGGCGATGGCTAGGGAGCCACTTCGGTGTGGGTACGAGGAGTTAATTTGATGCCATAGTCTTGGGCACTTTCGTCATTTCATATGAGCACTTCAACGGTACTAGTAGGGAAATTTTACTGATCTGGTCTATTCAAGGCGCCCCTCGTACCTCGCGGAAAGATCGATCTCGCACACAGGCGAAAGGAGGCAACCGCATTCCCTTTGAGTGTCGTCGGCGCCACTGCTAGTTCCCTGTCCCTCCGTCCGTCCCTCCGACAGCGGGAGGGTGGGAAAACCTCAAAGTTGTGCGTCGGGTGGGTTCTCATTTGGCTTAGGGTTGAGGGAGACGATGTCTGAATAAGTTTCCTCGGGCTCTGTTCGCGGTTAGGCGGGGCTCTTGCCTTCGTCTTGGAGCTAACGGGGTGGTGGATCCCCGGATCTCGTCGAGGTCGTAGGCTATGATATCTGTAGTAGGGGTGGCCATATTAACGGAGGACCGATGCACCGAACCGAAATAACCGGGGCCGAAACCGAAAATTTAGGTTCCTATTTCGGTTGTCAAATTTGCAGAACCGAAATTTATTCTGTAATTTCGGTTTTAGCACCTGGATAACCGAAATAACCAAATAACCCGAACCTACAGAACAGGCCTCGCTTTTCCTGTACCCACCCTGTCGATGCCCATGGCCGGCTGGGCCAGCTGGCCCATGTAGACCGAGCGCTCTAAGTTCTCAGAGTTCTTATTGGACCCAATTTAACAACGTACACGTTTGGTATGGCCCAAGTATTCTGTAGCAACCGGCCCATGCAAAATACGTTAATTGCGCTATAGTGGTTTGTGGTTTAGTACCACCTCGGGGAGCCACATAGAAAGGTACCGTAGGCAAGACTATAAAAGGTAGTACCAGCTAGCCATGTGTCTCATCCACTGCTTGTACTGACACGTACAGGCTCACTAAAAAGGAAAACAGATTCCCGTGCCTAAACTTCCGGTTTGTTCGGTCAGAACCGATCAAAGAACCGAGTCTTCGGTTCAGAAAAATATCGGTTACCTACTTATGCTGGAACCGATCGGTTTGTATTTTTAGGAAACTGATTTTTTTAAACTCGGAAAACCGAACCGAAAGCTTCGGTTAGACAGAACGCCCAGGCCTAATCTGGAGGTCGTCCGACACCGGCCGGTTTGGTTTGGTCCTTGGATGGGTGGTGGTTGTGTCTCCCAGGCCTAATCTGGAGGTCGTCCGATACCGACCGGTTTGGTCCTTGGATGGGTGGTGGTTGTGCGGAGACGGAGATTCTTCTTCCTTCTCATCAATATGATTTTTTCTGTTGTTGCTCTTTCTCTTTCTTTGTGATGCTGCTGCATGAATATTCTACTTTGCCCAGGCGGTTAATCCGCGGCTCCGAAACCGGATCTCTATTCCACCTCGAAGGGTCACATATAGCGATATCCAAAGCCACAGATGGCGAAGACTGGTGCAAGCGTGTTGGA